>NC_140074.1:107512779-107696796 GCF_964194135.1 Talpa europaea | reverse complement strand
GGCTCACTGTTTGGAGTCTCCCCTCGTGACTGACAGCTACCACTTCCTACCACGCCTCAGCGGAACTACCTGACTAGCCAATCCCAGGAGCAAACTGGCTACGACCGGGCACCGCCCTTGGAGGCCAGCTGCGCCAACCAGCAAGGAGAGGAGGCGGACCCGCCTCCCGAATGTAGCCAATCCGCTCGCGCTCCAGGGAAAACACAACAGTCTGTAAGTTCGGGTGCAGACGAGCTGTCAGGTTCGGTTGCGAACGCAGGCAGGTGGGGAGGAGTTGCGGACATGTTTCTTTTCCGCTGCAGAGAGTATCTGCTTGACTCTGTCAAAAAGCACCGGGCACCAAACTCCTGCCCGCCTCACCTGAGCGGCTCCGGTGGGAAGTCGGAGGACAGGGGGACTGGTCTGTTTACATCGAATTCTCGCGACAGCTGCTTCGAAGCGCAAAGCACGTGGACATGGCAGCTGCCAATCACTTTTAACTGGCCATTCAGCCAGCCCGAACCCGCCTTCTGCCCCGCCCTCTTCTGATGTGTTTACCTTCCGGGAATCTAGCCCGGCCGGCGCTGGTGGGGAGCCCGGGAGCCAAGCCTGGGTCGATTTTAAGGCGATAAGCGGTTGGTAATCTCGTCAATTTGGGCAAGGTTTCTGGACCGCCCCTGGCTACTGCCCTGCCTGTTTCCAGACTACATGTGGAAGAGATCGAGATTTCGTCTTTTTTTTTTTTTTGGTCAGTTAGATTTCTTTTATAATAATGATGATATTTATTGATTTATAGAACGAACGCTCAGCACAATCCTAAACATTTCACCAGCATTATCAAGCTTAATACGACAATCCCGTAAGGATATAGATTACTAATAGGCAGAGGGTTTGTAACAAACAGTAAAAGAAATCTCAAAATGTTTTTAACACTGTGAAAGGAGAAGCTGATTAGAGAAATCACCCACCAGAAATATGCAGCTAATCAGGAGCTGAAGACTTGACGTAGATAAGATATAACGTCAGAGAGAGCGTTAAGACACAACCCATTTGCCCTTGACGCTCTATCACTGCCAATAAATCGGACACCCAAAATGCTATTTATCATCTAATATTTGAGTGTTGGCTAATAAACATTGTTTGACATTGATTTTCTTCCACTCCAAATTCCTGTCACTTTTAAGCTTTGCTTCTATATAAACCAACAGAAGAAGGAATGTATCCAATAGTCTGATTTTTTTTTCTCTTAATGTTATCACTGGCTTACTTCTTTGTTGTCTTTGAAATGTCTTTTGGGTGTTTCTCCTATGCATGTCTCATATCCCCAAACTTTAAAGCATTTTGAATCTCTCTTAACATCTAACAGCCTAAACAGAACAAGTTATTTTAAAATTCAGCTTTATTTGAATTATTATTCTCAGGCCATCCTGTCCCCAGAACATGAATAAAGAGGAAAGCTAGAGGAAATAGTCACAAATGGAGCAACCTGACTTTGTGTGAGTTTTTTCAGTTTAAGTAGCTGTTTGATAGGCATTGATAAACTCCACAACTCTTTGACTATCCCTCTACAAAGTTATGGAAAAGACAAGAAAATAAAAAAATTAAAGACCCTTTTTCACAAGTCACTCATTCAACAAATATTTGAGTACCTATTAAGAGTCACGCATATTCTACATTTGGGGATACAATAATAAACAAATCAACCCAAGTGCTTGTCCTCAACCACATAATTTACATTCCAGTGGAAAAACAGAAGTAAATACACAAACAGAAAAGAGAGTGTAACAAGGGTGGTCCCCAGGAAGGGGGGAGGTTCCAGGTTTTCTGCCCCACTAGAAAGGAGGGTGGAGCTGAGCAGGGAGAGAAGCTGGAGAGGAGACTGAGGAAGGAAGGAAGCAGGATGGAGAGCCAGAAGGAGACCTGGAGGAGGCACATGAAGAGGAGAGACGCGGGAAGAAAATGCACTGTCTTTTGGTCTTGGACTGGTTGAAACAGATATGGGTGAGACTCATGGGGAGGTGACAATGGTGGGTTTTGTCTTGATTTTGACTTTGCTCTTTTCCTCCCAGACTTGTCTGGTTGTTCTGATCCTTTTCTGTGGGTCCACACTGGAAGGTGCTTTGGACTTGTGGCAGGCTTTGTGGCCTTGCTCTGGGCCAATCCCATTTGAATGAAGTTTTACCCATGAGGGGATGGGTAACTTTGGATGCTTGATTTAAAAACTATATTCTTTGCCTTTCCTGTATTGTTTACTAATTGTATTAAAGTTCCTTTTCATTAAAGTCTCATGTGTTTTGTGTTGTTGTGGTGGATGGCTGAACCTATTTAGAGCAGGCAGGTTTGCGGGTCTGGGGTGTCCCTCTCCCTGCCCTGTAACAAGAGTAGTGTGAAATGCTATTTAAAAAATGAAATAAATAGAGGAGGAAGATGGTTTATTTTCAGTGGTGTAGTCTAGGGAGACCCCTCAGGAGATGGCATTTGAAGGTCTCAGTGACATGCATGAGAAAGCTACTTTGAGCAATCTGCACAAAAGTAACACAGGCAAAAAGACCATAAGAATAAAACTAAATCTGAGGAAGTATGAGAAAACCAGTATGTTTTAAGTGAAGTGAACTAAGTAAACTAGTTATGAGAAGTAGGTCAGATGGGGAGTGTAGTCCTATATAGGGCTATAAAGAGAGTTTCCATTTTATTCTAGGGTGGAAATGTATTGGTGGACATTCAGCTAAGACGTATCAAATTATATTTACATTTTTAAAGCAACTTCCTATCTACTATATAATAAATAAAGTGTTGTCAGAAGGGGGAAATAGGAGAAGCAGTGAGCAAGTTGGAAGGCTATTTTAGTAGATGAGGTGGCACATGAAGTTGAAAACTGACCTGGAAGCAGTATAGGTGAAAAGTAGTGATTTCAGAAGATTTTGGAAAAGAGACTTAAAAGAATTTGATAATGTGTTAGGTGTGGAATAGAAGGAAGAAAATAATCAAACATGATACCTATGTTAGGGGCTTGAGCAGCCGGGTGATGACATTTATAGACATTGTACATTTTTTATGTATAGAATTATACATAAACAGGTGAATTCCTGTTTTGTGGTTGCATACTTCATAAATAGTAGAAAGAATATTATGATGTTCATGAGATTTTTACACAGAGTGAATAAATGTAAAGTTCTTAGAATAAGTTAGAAATGTATCCAAATTAACTACTACTAATTACAAACCACCTAATTCTAATTACTCTATTTTCATTGCCTCAAAGATGATGTGAGATCCTCTCATGAGCCTTCATATAGATATAACACTTAGGGGATGATTTTTTTTTTTTTGGTAGAAGTACTTGTGGGTGCTCATGAGCCATTTCAAAATATTGGAACTTGGAGAAACTTTTCAACAATCTGCTTGTGACTGAGCAATCTCAGCTAGGAAACTCATTTTCAGTGTAAAAGAGTGACTTCAAGCCAGAGTTCTTTGTTCTTCCAGTTGCTACAATACTTCCATTATAATCTATCACTGATGACTAAACTTGCCTCTCCGATGACCCTGCAGTCAAAAACAAAAGTCCCCAGAGAAATGCCAGAGAATTATCCATATGCAAACCAAATTTCTAGGTCAGTTTGTACTTTATTGTATGTTTTTGTTTTGGTAGGGTTAGGATTCTTTTTTTAGCCTCCAGAACATCATTGCCTCACCCTAGTACCAAAAACACTTGAAGAATTATCACATGATTTAAGCAGTTATGAAATCATCTGCTTTTACAGAGAACTATGATGAAAATTAATATTTTAATTTTCAATCAAGCAAAAGAAAAAACAGATGCAAATAATCTTCAAAAATCATGTTTCTTTAAAGTTCTTCAATTGTGAGGTAAAAATACATTAATAATCACTATATAAACTCACATTGGTGCATTCATTAAGATGAAATTTTTGAAAACTACTTTTTAAAGAATTCCAAATTTTGTAATAACAAAATCAACATAACCCAAGGTCATACCACCTCACTTGTATTTAACTGAAAAGTACCTACCAGTTTTCTGTCTTGCATATTACTAGATAACTGTGGCTCCTAAAACATCATTTTCCCATATTCTATTCAAAATTCTAAGTCTATAAAGTTGTATTTGTTTATGTTGGGTCCTTTCACTCTACCCCAGAGCTCTCTGTAGTCCATTCTACTCACTCTAGGGTCCAGCAAACATTCTTTTTTTTTTTTTTTAACATTTATTTATACAAGAACTGGGGTACAGGCCAGAGGTATGGGGTGGTGAGAGAATTCACCAGAGACAGAGCAGAAAGCAGAGCAGGTAGACGGACCAAAATACACTGCTGAAGGGAGCAGCAGGTGAGACAGGAGAGGTCTGCCACACAATGTGGGTATCTCCCTTGCCGGCCTGGAATCAAACCCACGCTGCAGAGGCTGTGGACAGTTTCACAGCGCTGTGCTCAACCCGCTGTGCTACCGGGGAGGTCCCTCAAGCAAAAATTCTGAAGACATGATAATTTTTCATTTTCTTTTTTTCTAAAAAAAGAATTTATTTATCCATGCATACAAGAACTAGAGTACAGGCCAGAGGTGTTGGGGAGGGGTGAGAGGATTCACAAAGACAGAGTAGGGAACAGAACAGGCAGATTCACTGAAACACACTGCTGAGGGAAGCAGCAGGTGAGTCAGGAGAGGTCTGCTGCGCCATGTGGGTAGCTCCCTGGCCAGGGATCTAACTCGTGCTGCAGTGGCTGCAGAAAGCTTCACAGGTTGCGTCTTAACCCCTTGTGTCTTAACCCCTTCACAGGTTGTGTCTTAACCTCCCCCAGGGAGGCCCTGGCGCAGCCTTTCATGTGGGCATTCATCCCAGCAAGATGGTTATCACTTAGCTAGAACTGGACAAAGACTGAAATAAAGTGCTAGAGGACAAGGTCAAATCTCACCAAGTAGTAAAGGAAAAGGGAAAATACAAGGAAGAAACAACTGAGAAGATGCAGGAATAAAGTAGTCGTACATATAATTTTCATTAAGAACTGCTATAATGAAAAATAATACTTAATTGGAATTGATTGGGGAAAAGAATGGAGGTCAAAAAGAACAGCTTATAAAGAAACAAATGGAAATTTCAGAACTCAAAAATGTCCTGATATTCTTGCTAAATTTAAAAACCCAAGCCCTATTCCTTGCCTAGCAGGCAAGTTTGGGATCAAGGGAGTAGATGGAACTGCCCTGGGAACCTGGACATTAAGCTGGTGATTTGAAAAGCTGATGATCCCCTACGCTAATTCAGATCATCAGTCAGGACACACCCAAGACTAGTCAGCCTAGCCAGTCAATGATGCTTGGAGTATAAATAGAGCCTCAGGACCTTCATTCTCTGTGCAACCAACCTCTCCTCTCTTGCCTATTGCTACTCTTAGCAGTGTGTTTCAATAAATCTGCCTGTTCTATTCACCACTTGATCTCCAATAAATTTTCACCCCCTGCACCCATGATGAAAAATATAACAAAATCTCTAACAAAGAGTTTTTAAAAATTGAGGTTCTTAAAAACAATTTAGGAAAGAGCTGAAAATCTCCTAAAGTTGGTTTGACATAAACCTACAGATTCACAATGCTCAGCAAACTCCAAGAAAAGTCCAAAGAAATTCATATATGAACACACATCAGCCATACTGCTAAAAATTAAAAATCAGAGAAAAATTTCTGAAAACAGCTAGAGAAGAAAAATGCGATATTTACAAGGATCAATTTGTTGTTGTTGTTTTTAAATGTTTATTTATTTATGTATACAAGAGCTGGGGTGTAGGCCAGAGTGCGGGAGGGTGAGAAGATTCACCAGAGACAGAGTGGGGAGCAGAACAGGTGGATCCACTGTTCCACTGCTGAAGGGAACAGCAGGAGAGACAGAAGAGGTCTGCTGTGCCACGTGGGTTAGCTTCCTGGCCTGGGATTGAACTCATGCTGCAGTGGCTGCTAGCAGCTTCATAGTGCTGAAACTTAACCCCTTTTGCCACTAAGGGGGCCCAACAAGGAACAATTTGAGTAACAACAGTTTCTTCATCAAAACCATGGTGGCCAGGGCCTCCCCGGTGGCGCAGCGGTTGAGCGCTGGGTTTCGAAGCTGCCCGCGGCCTCTGCGGCGCCGGTTCAATCCCCGGCTGCTCCCCGGCCACTGGAGGGTCCCACATGGCGCGCAGACCTCTCCTGCCGCCCGCTGCTCCCCTCAGCAGTGTACTTCGGTCCTTCTGCCTGCTCTGCTCCCCGCTCTGGCTCTGGTGAATTCTCTCACCCTCCCGTGCTTCTGACTGTACCCAGTGCATGTATAAACAAAACAAACAAACAAATAAATAAATAAAACATGCCTCTATAAAAAAAAAAAAAAAAAACAACCATGGTGGCCAGAGGAAGTGGCATATTTCTTAAAGCATTAAAATAATTGATGTATCATGCCTTGCTTAATGACAGGGATACATTCCGAGAAGTGTGTCAGGTGATTTTGGAAAGGTCATGGAGTACACTTACCCAAACTTAGATGGTATAGTCCATTATATACTGAGACTACAAGTAGGTGCCATCACAGTATGTATGACTTGTTAATTGACTGGTGTCATTACTTGGCACATGATTGTACTGTTGTAGAAGGTAACAATATCAGAAGCTTGTAACTTCTTTTTTAAAGATTAATTTTTATTTATTTAATGAATACAAGAGTTGGGGTGTAGGCCAGAGGTGGGGGCTGTGTATGAGAGGATTCACCAGCGACAGAGTGGGGAGCAGAACAGGTGGAGGTACTGAAGTACACTGCTGAGGGGAGCAGCGGGCGAGACAGGCGAGGTCTGCTGTGCCATGTGGGTTACCTCCCTGGCCCGGGATTGAACTCAGGCTGCAGTGGCTGGCAATAGCTTGATAGTGCTGAGACTTAACCCCT
This sequence comes from Talpa europaea, assembly GCF_964194135.1. Lineage (NCBI taxonomy): Eukaryota > Metazoa > Chordata > Mammalia > Eulipotyphla > Talpidae > Talpa > Talpa europaea. The sequence goes on along the minus strand of NC_140074.1, from coordinate 107,689,902 downwards.
TGTGCCACCAGGGAGGCCCTTTCCCTGAGTTTTGTAAGCTGCTCTGGTAAATTATCAAACCTGAGGGGGAGATTGTGGGAACCCTAATTTGTAGCCAGTCAGCCATAAATGTATGTGACAACTTGGGATTTGAGATTGATGTCTGGAGTGGAAGCAGTCTTGTGAGAATGAGTCTTTAACTTGCAGGTAGAGTTGTCAAAACTGAATAGAATTATGAGACATGAAATTGGTGTCTGTGGAAACTGGAGAATTGCTTGGTGTAGGAAAACCCACACACCTGGGGTCAGAAGCACTGTGAATATGAAAAAAGGACGAGATGTATCTTCCTTTCATTGGACATGGTTAAAAATGGCATAAATAACATATCCATAGACTAGAATAAGGAGGCTCTGATATCCTGATGTGGAAAAATCTTTATGGTTGAGATAAGCATAAGTATAGTCATTTTGCCTAGATTATCACTAAAAGAATACACAAAAGAAATGGGGAAAGTGGAATGTCGGCTGCCTTAGGTGTTAAGGTGGGTTTTTTGCCTATGTACCATTTTAGACATCATTAATTCCCCATCATGCATCATACTAGAGCTATGTGTTACAAAGGCAAATAAATTTAAATAAAAATAAAATATTTTTTGTGATTGCATAACATTTTCAACTCCTTAAAAAACAGGCTTAAGGGGCCTCCCTGGTGGCGCAGGTGGTTTAGCACTGCACTGTGAAGCTGTCCACAACCTCTGCAGTGTGGGTTTGATCCCGGCCGGCGGGCAATAATCCCACATGGTGCGGCAGGCCTACCCTGTCTCACCTGCTGCTCCCCTCAGCAGTGTATTTCGTTAGTCTGCCTGTTCTGTTCCCTGCTGTGTCTCTGGTGAATCCTCTCACCCTCCTGCACATCTGGCCTGCACACTGGTTCTTGTATAAATAAATACATCTTTAAAAAAAAAAAAAGGCTTAAACACAGCCCTAGGAACACATACAGAAGAGTTAATTCAGCATTTTCATCTTAGAGTCTGAAACCAAAATTCTTTCCAGTATTAGACTCTATTCCACTAATAATCTGACCTAGGAAAGAATTAATGCTATTGTTAGGGAAAAAGAATGTCTTTTATATCAGGGCTGCCCTGTAACACTATGACATTTTTACATTAAAAGTTATTTGAAACATAAAGTATGCTAATCCATTAATCTAATCATAATCCACTACTCTAATTTTAATTTCATGTAGATACAGAATTATTTTCTTCATAATCTCTGGCAGAAAAAGTGAAAAAAAACCAGAAAATATACATTCAGATTTGAATTTTTGGTGCAGCTAGGATAGTATTACAGGTCTACGAGATGAACAAACTCATCATAGTAAGTTGATTTGGAAAAGGTCTGTTTATGCTTATCTCAGAAAGATCTGAAATATAAACTCTTCATTATCCAGATATCCTTAAAAACCAGTCACAAATAGTTTTTCCCAGACCACTGATTTCTAATGACCCTTTTATGAAAACCTGGTATGCTTCTAATGATGCAGTTCAAAGCATATTGTAGGGGCATAATGTTGAAGATATGAATCTTCAATATTGAAGATATGAATTATTTCTTTAATCTCTCAATGAGAACTGATTCTAAATTAATAAATTTTTAAAAAATTATTACAATTCTTATTGTAGAACAATTTACTAACCAAAATGACATACTTTAGTGTTTTGGAATTAACCTTTTTAGCTTTTTCCTATATTACCAGGATAGGGTTTTTTATTTTTTGTTGCTATATAATATTTCATTAAAAAAAAGAGCCACAGCTGACATAACCATAATTTTATTGCCGGATATTTAGTCTGTTTTGATGTATTCTATATTAAAATTAAAAAGAGTGCAAAATTACAGGTATTTTAAGTTATTACTCTAAAGCATGATATAGCACAATAGAAAGTCAATATTTATCATTAAAACAAAGCAACAAAAAATCCAGCAACATCAGGAACAGTTCACTGATTTATTAGATGAACAAACATATCCATATAATCAATGAAAATTATATGATATGAAATGTTGGGAATTAGCAGCACCATCCGTTATTGAATAGCAAGAAAAACTTCACATATTTTATGCACTCACACGAAGGTAACTATTTTAAGATCTAATAATGCCACTGAATGTCTGGGATGATTGAGAAGAGCATCCTTTTCGGCAAACACACCTCCTGCTAGTCCAAAGATGTGGTGAGTATATCTGATGATTAATGTTTTATAAAAATGCCACTGAATTAAGAGATAATGCATAGTATTTTAATTAGGACGAGAAGACTAATATCCAGCTACTTCAGCATGGTTCAACACATTTGCTTCTATGAAAAATTTAGTTCTGAATTATGAAATTAGAAATAAAAAATAATTTTTAAAAGACACTAGTTGTCTCTAGGAAACATTCAGTGAAACACAGATCACTATGAAAATACATCACTTTTCCAGTTTGCTTAATAATTTACTTTAAAAAGTTGTATAGTTTTCATCACAAGTGACTTATACAAATTTCTTAAGCATTTTAAAAAGTTTAAATGTATTTCTAAAATCTAATAGATTCTTTTGATTTTTTTTTTTAAACATTTAGCCCTATTGTTACATTTACTGTGTATCAGAGTTAAGAGACTGAGTTCATGTGAAGGATACAAATTTACACACATTTTACAGCAACTTATACCCTAACATCTACAAAATTCACAGTTATAATACAAGCAAGTACAAGGCCAGAAAAACTGTTGAATTCCAAAAAGTCAAGCTGTATATTATTTTTATTTGTCCCCTTAAAAAAAGTTCAACTTCGGCACCAACTTTAAAAAGCCCTCTTACATTCCAAGTTTGGAAAAAAACATTTTCCAGATACCTTTCAGCAAACACAAACAGTTTTTCTGTGCTGGTGAAGTAAAGGATTTCCAATTTTCTTCTGGCCCCTAAGTCTGCGTCGCATGGTAAGTTTAACAGAGTTCTTTCGCTGGGAGGTTGTGGGAAGGCTTGCAGGCTGAGTACCACTACTTCGACTTAAGCCATTTCGTCTATGCTTCTTCATAAGAGGGCCAGAGTTGGATTCTTCTAATGTTCTTTTAAAATTTGCGGGAGGGGTTCTTTCAACTTCTTGGGCTTTCATTTGACCTGGAGTTGACATCTTTAAATTTTTTTGGTCCATAATTGCGTTGGTTGAATTAGTAGGCACAAGGCCAACTGATAGGCTGTTATTCAAAGAATCATGTATCCTTAAAGTCAGAGCTTTAGTACAATTTTCTTCAGGTGGATCTGGATCTTTTGCAGGTATGATTGCAGACTGGACACTTCCTCGAGCTATCTCGCTTGGGATTTCTAAATAATTCTCTGAGAAGGCATTACTACGAACAAGGGCAGGTATATGGTCTTTAGAGTTCAGCCTTGACCATGGATCCTCCTCCAGTGACTGGAAAAAAAAAAAAGGTAAACCAAGTAAGAAATAATTTATCCAAGAATTCAGCTGAATCATTGGGGTTTCATTAGAATAATGAAATTTAATTATTTAGGATAAGTGACAAATTTATTTCCTACTTTACAAATTCTAATTTCTGAATATTCAGCAGTGTGAAAAATATGAAATGCAACATTAAAGCAACTATGGCATAATTGAAACTCAGTTGCTTTGTACCCATACCCAAAGGACTGGACACTGTTTTCTCTTTTTAGAAAAGCAAGTCTCAGCACTATGAAGCTATATATAGGTAGCCACTGAAGCATAAGTTTGATCCCTGGCTAGGGAGCTACCCACATGGCACAGCAGACCTCTACTGTCTCGCCCGCTGCTCCCCTCAGCGGTGTATTTCAGTAGATCCCCCTGTTGTGCTCCCCAACTCTGTCTCTGGTAAATCCTCTCACACCCGCACCTCTGGCCTGCACCCCAGTTCTTGTATGCATAAAATAAATAAATCTTTAAAAAACAAAAGAAAGAAAGAAAGCCACTTCTTATCTGTTTTACCTTGACTATATGTTAGGCAGCAACCTTATTTCAAAGTACCAGTTTTGAGAAAGGATAAGGATAACAGAACAGTCTCTACTCTAGAACATTTACATATGACTTTTAATAACATCAACAAGAGTTGTATGTGAGTTTATCTCTCTGAATTAGGTTCATTACAAAGCCTAACCTAATCACAAACATGTTTTGGATGATCACAGAAAACTGTATCTAGTCACAAGTAATTGGGTTTTTTTTTTGCTTGTTTGTTTTTTAAGATTTATTTATTTATGCATACAAGAGCTGGGGTACAGGCCAGAGGTGCGGGTGGTGAGAGGATTCACCAGAGACAGAGCAGGGAGCAGAAGGACCGAAATACACTGCTGAAGGGAGCAGCAGGCGAGACAGGAGAGGTCTGCTGCACCATGTGAGTATCTCCCTGGCTGGCCCGGAATCAAACCCATGCTGCAGAGTCTGCGGACAGCTTCACAGCGCTGTGCTCAATCTGCTGGGCCACCGGGGAGGCCCACAGTCACAAGAAATTTTTAACCAAGAGTTAATCCTTTAACGCAGAAAACGGATTTGTAACAAGACTAGATTCTATAGACAAAATTTTCACATTACCAAAAAATCATGTCACTAACTTTAGGCAAAGGAAAAAGGTATTAAATCATTTATAAAAATAGAACGCACTGCATTAGTATGTATAACAAGATTGGCTGTTGCATGGAATTTCTTTATAAAAGAAAAGCAAAGGGACAATTTCAGAATTAATACAATTTATTGTCATTTATGTTGTGCTGTGTCCTTTTAAATTCAGATTATTCTGACACTATAGGTGCACTGGCACTGTTATTTCTTCCCCCACTTTCTCCTTGAATTCTTCTCTTTTTATTGGCATTTTGAGGGAATATACTGCATCTGTTATCACAGGCAACTTGGACTTTTTAGACTCAGCCCAGATTTTTTTTTTTAAAGATTTGTTTATTGATTGATTGATTGATTGATTTATACATACAAGCACTGGGTACAGTCAGAAGTGTGGGAGGGTGAGAGAATTCACCAGAGCCAGAGCGGGGAGCAGAGCAGGCAGAAGGACCTAAGTACACTGCTGAGGGGAGCAGCGGGCGGCAGGAGAGGTCTGCGCGCCATGTGGGACCCTCCTCTGGTGGCCAGGGAGCAGCCGGGGATCGAACCGGCGCTGCAGAGGCTGCGGGCAGCTTCGCAACCCAGCGCTCAACCGCTGCGCCACCGGGGAGGCCCGACTCAGCCCAGATTAATAACTTGTATTGCTAAGCCTTCCTTCTGTTCATAAAATGTTTGTAACATTGAGAGATTACCTCCTAAAAAGACATACTTTAAAGTTTACTACTTCAGAGTTCAACTTACTCCCTACATCTTAAAATCCAACATTAAACAATTACAGATTGCACCTAGAATTCAACTGAAATTGTTTTAATTTTCTGAATGAATTCTCTTTCTCAGTCCTCCTTTCTATAGTTATCAGCTTGCCAAAAAAAAAAAAAAAAAAAGCTAAATTTAACTTTTCCCTAAAGAAAGGATGGAAAAAGCAAGGGGTATGATCACAAACTAAGACTTGAACAGAGCCTATTTCCATCATATTCATCCCAAAAACAAATATCTGACTACTGATTTACAAACAGAAAGTGACATAGTTATAAACTAAAAACTATAAACATAGATGATTACAGATATATATAAACCTAGCTTCAAATGCCTTCTAAATGTAAGTCTTAAAAATCATTCAAAATTAACCAAAATGGGGCCTCCCTAGTGGCACAAGGGGTCAAGACGCAACCTATAAAGCTATCCACAGCCACCGCAGCACGAGTTTGATTACCAGCCGAGTTTGATCCCCAGCTGGCTAGGGAGCTACCCACATGGCGCAGCAGACCTCTCCTGACTCACCCACTGCTCCCCTCAGCAGTGTATTTCAGTCAATCTGCCTGTTCTGTTCCGGTCTCTGGTGAATCCTCTCACCCCTCACACCTCTGGCTTGCACCCCAGTTCTTGTATGCATAAATAAATCTTTTTTAAAAAATTAATCAAAAATGTCTATTTCTTTAGATATTACTAAACAGAATTATTACAATAATGAAATAAATCAGAGACATTTTTAAGTCAGTTAAAATAAAATGAAACAATCTGTTGGGCAGAAATTTGCCCTTCTTTAGGTGAGAGCCAACAATACTAATTATTCTGAATGGCTCTAAATATTTTCCCGTTCCATTTTTAGCAGTTTGAGGAACCTATGCACAGCTTTCCATAGTGGCTGGACCAGTTTGCATTCCCACCAGAGTGTAGGAGAGTTCCTTTTTCTCCATAACCTTACCATTTTGGGTGGGGCCAGTGGTTAACAAAAAATCATTGTGAACTTGTAAATAACTGTTTATATATCTCTCCTTATCTTTATTTTAGTAGTAGTATTAGGTGATTATTTCTCAGAATTTTAGTAATAATATTTAGAACATAGTTTATGTACAACTTATGCAATTTTACTAATGCAAATAAGCAGACTGCAATAATTATTTGAAATCAATATTAAATTTATTCCTATTACAACATCCTTTGTTTCCTCTACCCGATTCCCCTTTCCCTATTCTGCCTAACAGGCAGTTATTTAAACACAAATACATTAAGAAACATAAGAGTAAGGAATACATTCAAACTAAGAAACAGACATAATGCAAATGAACATCTGTGCCTTCACAACTTTCAAAAAAGAATGAAGAAACTTTAAAAAGTTTTGAACTGTACTATTATTCAAGGGTATTCAAAGAAAAGAAATATTTGACAAGAAATCCTTTCAAGAAAATCAGTACAAAATATTAATTTATCAATTTCTAAAGAAAAATGAATTCCCATGTATAAGTGAACTGATAGAAAGCAAAGCAGTAATAGTAAATATTCTGAGTATAGAGTCACAATACCCAAAATTAAATTCTTCATGTGTAACTTTGACATCTTCAAAAATTGTATACATAACATAGACTTTCTCTTTATTTTTCATCTTCATGGTCAGTATTCTAAAAGGAAATTCTCAAAGGCCCAGGTATTTATCAAAATAATTATCAATATTATAATATAATTATCAAGGGCCTCCCCGGTGGCGCAGTGGTAGAACGCTGGGCTGTGAAGCTGCCTTCAGCCTCTGCGGCGCTGGTTTGATCCCCAGCCACCGGGTGAGGGTCCCACATGGCACGACAGACCTCTCCTACCATGCCCGCTGCTCCCCTCAGCAGTGTATTTCGTCAGTCTGCCTGTTCTGCTCCCCGCTCTGGCTCTGGTGAATTCTCTCACCATCCCGTGCTTCTGACTATACCCAGTGCTTGTATAAATAAATAAATCTTAAAAATATATATATATAATTATCAATATTCCTAATATTAATTAGGAAGAAAAAATTGGTATGAAATGAGATAAAGAGAATTATGGTCTGTTTTTATTCATTAAAACTCATTAAATATTAACATGGATAAGGAATGATATTTCCTATCCATGTTAAAAGACAACCAGTTCTAAGGTCTGATCTTCTAAGGTCTAGCTTTAATCCTGGTCTGTGGTTCATGACCTTGTTCAAACTTTCAGTAGTATCTATAAAATGGAATAATAGCTGCACTATTCACCCTTTTGGACCATGAGGCTCAAATGAAATACACACAAGAACGTATTTTACAAACTTTTAAACCCTTTATGAGTCTTCATAGTACTAGAAAAGGATCAGTAAGTTCCAAGCATTAATACTGCTTCAGGGATCACTTCTAATCAATCACTCTTCAGTAGGAACTATACTGATGTTGTAAAGTTAGCTCACTAACAATGAGCTACATGACAAAGACCTATCACTTTCTTAAACCTAGTTTAAATCCAAAATTCTGTTATACAAAGAATCTTAGAATTGTTTTCAAGAAGCTCTATGCAAAGAAATTGTCTATTAAAACAACTTCAATATTATAATTGTGTACCTTGATTGGTGGTGTAGAACATGGAGAAGGCGTCATCACGCAGGTTTCTTGACTGTTATAAGAAGGGCTATCAGTCAGGTTCAGATAGAGTTCATCTTCATTGGCAAAATCTCCCTGACTGTCCACTCCTGGAGAGATGCAGATTACTATGGCGCTAGTATTATCTGCTCGAAGCATGCGCTGCCTCCAACGTCCTAGAGCTCGGTTCACAAGCATTTTGGCACATGATTGTCCATGCTCACCCTGTGTTTAAAAGAATAAGAAGGAAAATACCAACTCAGATCTCGTTACCACTATATCTATATCCAATTAAAATTTTTATTTTTAAAAGATTAATTAATTTATGCATACAAGAACCAGGGTACAGGGCAGAGGTGCAGAGGTGAGAGGACTCGCCAGAGACAGAGTGGGCAGCAGAACAGGCAGACTGACTGAAATACACTGCTGAGGGGAGCAGCGGGCAAGGCAGGAGAGGTCTGCTGTGGCATGTGGGTCACCTCCATGGCCCGGGGTCAAACTCATGCTTCAGTGGCTGCGGAAAGCTTCACAGTCTGAGACTTATCCCCTTGTGCCACCAGGGAGGCCCACAAATTAAAAATTTTAAATTAGATGTCCAACATGACCTAAATAAAAATTTCCAAATTTTCAAAACATTACTCACAGCTCCCATAACTCTGTTAACATAGTACTATTTTCAGTTTACCTCTTACCTAAATTTTCATCTTTTTGGTAGCAAGAAACTTAGACTTCACTTTAATCTTAATTAGGAATATAATTTAGAAGCTATTTAAAATAGGAATTAAACATCAAATTATTATAGGTAAACAAACAAATCACAGATGAGATAATCGAGCATGGCAAAAAACTCAGGGCAAAGGGCCAATTTCCTCCTAAAATAAGAGCTTCTGTAAATCAAATGCAATGACCCAAGATAAAAGTTGTCAAAGGGCAAAATTCAGAGACAAAGAAATATAAACGGCTCTTTGAAAATATAATACAGTATTTAAACTACAGAAATACCAATATATTATACTATAATATATACTAAACAATATACAATGTACAACATACCATAAAGCAACATAAAAAAACACATATATGATATATCACACATTGTCAGATATACCCCTGAAGTTTACATATTCAAATTGGATAAAGAACTGGGTTTTTTCCTATTCTTTCCTTAGGAAAACAGGGAATCATCTTTATTTAGGTTCCTTTGATCTTAGTATATTATTACATCATTTCAACATGTGAATGATGGCAAAACTGCAAATCATTCCTCTTAGCATTTTTGTTTAAAACCCTAATACTAAGCCATCCTTGAATTTCCATTATTATTATCATTTTGTAATGGTTTATTTGAAATGGTGCTTTTTATTTTTGCCTTTCTCATACCTTTTTTGGTCCATTCTATTATCAGTGTTTACCAGTGTCATAAAATAAAGGTACTAATCAAATTAAAGCTCGTGGAAATCTTTCCATCTTCTGTTTTCTGAAACTGTTTTATAACATGGGGGACCATCTATTCCTTCAGTGTTTGCTATAATTTGCTTACTGTTTGTTTTTATAATTATATCTTGATGTCCATTTAACTGATTTTACAGTTACAACTGATTATGTAGCGTTAACTACATTTTATACTTTCCTAAAGAACTAACATACTTTTATTTTTCAAATTAATTAGCATGAAGTTGGTCTACTATTGTGATTCAAAAAACCTCTATCTTTAAGTGTACCTATGTCCATTCTTAAGCTTTTTTTTAAAGATTGATTGATTGATTGATTGATTTATACAAGCACTGGGTACTGTCAGAAGCGCAGGAGGGTGAGAGGACTCACCAGAGCCAGAGCAGGGAACAGAACAGGCAGACTGACGAAATACACTGCTGAGGGTAACAAATGGGCGCAACAGGAGAGGTCTGCGCACCATGTGGGATCCTCGCCAGTGGCCAGGTTTAGAACCGGTGCTGCAGAGGCTGCAGGCTGCTTCACAGCCCAGCACTCAACCGTTGCGCCACCAGAAGCATTCTTAAGCTTCTTTTGGGCTTTTTTTCTTACTCTAGAGAGATCACACCTCATTTGTCTTTTTAAAGAACTACCTTGTGGGTTTTCTGAATCTATCATTAATTTACACTCTTATTATCGTCATCCTCCTAGATGTTTTATAACTTGTTGAATGGATCACTGAGCTAATTTTCTTTGCAGTGGATCATTTAATTATGTTGTTCGCTTTTTTTTTTCCAGTTTTTTTTTTTTAAGATTTATTTATTTATACAAGCACTGGGTACAGTCAGAAGCACGGGACGGTGAGAGAATTCACCAGAGCCAGAGCAGGGAGCAGAACAGACTGACGAAATACACTGCTGAGAGGAGCAGTGGGCGAGGTAGGAGAGGTCTGTCGCGCCATGTGGGACCCTCACCTGGTGGCTGGGGATAGAACCGGCGCTGCGGAGGCTGCGGGAAGCTTCGCAAGCCAGCGCTCAACCGCTGAGCCACCAGGGAGGCCCTCAGCAGATTTTTTTTTTAATGTGGAACACGAGTCTTTATGTCACAAAAAATAAATAAGTACTATTAATTGAAATATGATACACCATACTATCAATAAGAAAAATCATTCTTATTTCAGAGATGTTAAAGGCAAAAAAAAAAAAAATGCACCTCACAACTGATGAAAGGTAGCATTAATCACCAATTCACGAATCTATGATATTCACCAGTGCATGGTTTATCATTCTCCGAACACTAGGCTCACTGAGAACTCAATGAAGGACTCCTTCAACCTTTCACTTTTTCAGCTTGCTTGTTTCCCTTTCCACCAATGCTTGACGAAATGGAAGTCTATATAAGTCATTTTCACAACCTTACTTGCAATTTTTCCTCAACTCATTGTTTCTGCCCCCTCCCCCTGTAATAATGTCTGTCTTCCACTACACAGTCTCACTAGGTAATCTCATAAATTGTCATAGTTTTACCTAACTCCTGTTAACACTCAAATTTGTATTCCAGGTTTCTCTCAAATATTTGTCACTGTCTAGTGAAAATATCTATCCAGATGAACCACAGGCACCTCCAAATCAACAAGCTTACAGCTAATCTAATTATCTGCCCTCTCTTCCAAATAATATGTTTCTTTTTAATAGCTACCAGTCATCAGTCAGAAATTTAGGTGTCATCATATTCTCCCTCCTTAAAACCCCACTGTGTCGCTTCTACCTTGCATGTATTTCTTTTTTTCTTTATGTAAAAGTTGTTTCTTTCTAAGTTTTGTTGTTTTAGACAAAGCTTGCAAATTTTCTCATTGGTAATATAACAGCAGTCTCTAACAAGGATGTCTAGTAGATTCACTAATAAAAGTCAAATCAGTTTTACTGGAAATAAAAATCAACTATGAAAAGAAGTAGAAATAGTTGACTCCACTGATCAAAATTCACCCTCTATCAGGGATTCCTCAATAATCATTACTACCACCCCTTCTCTTTTCTTGTCAAATATGGTTTGCTCTGATTTAGTTAAGGAGGCTAGGTGATTTTTCTATGTCTCCTAAGAGATATCATCACATACGTTATCATCTATCCTTAATTTTACATTCCACCCTGCAATGAATAAGGCTCCTAAAATGCAGATTTAAAATATAGCTTTTCAATAACTCCCCATTGCCATAAAGACCTAACTTCCTAACAGACCATTCTCAACATGTTTATGAATCATCTCCCTTCACCTCTAAGATATCCTATGCTCTAGTCACATTACGCTACTTGTGAAACATAAATGTCATATTTGTCTCTCTTTTTTGACTGAATATTCTATTCTTTGCCTGGAAAGCTTTCCTCTCCTCCCTTGCTCTATTTTACTTGGTAAATTCAACCCTACCTTTAGATTTGCTCACATATCACTCTCTTCCATGAAATTTACTTAGCTGCCTTTCCAAGTTTCCTACTTTTGCCCCCTCAGTTCTTGTAATACTTCTAATTTTTGTTATATGGGTGCTTTCTTCAATACTCATTCTAAAAACACTTCTGTGCTTACACATAGGGTCTCCCAATCCACCACAAACTGGCTTTTGTAATCATGCAACTGAAACATTTCTCTCATCATTAAAAAATCTTAAATCCAATACATAAAATAATATTTATTTTAATCTTTTACATGTGATGTCACTTACCAAAAGGCAACATGCCAGCCCCAAGTTACTGTAAAGCTGTGTTTTAGATCTGCATACATACATTGTAAAAATGAGTCAAGACAATGTGTTTATGTCTTTCAACTTACAGTCAAATGGCCAACATATCCTATTTGTAATAATATGGTAAATACTCTGCAACAGCCATATTCTATATTTACCTTTGCACCCCTTGTATCTACTACCTAACAAGCCAGTGGAGTGATGAATGGAGGTAGTTTTATACAAGTACTTTTATTTTGCCTCCTTTCAACTCAAAAAATAGCTTTAGCATCCCTCCCATCTTAGAGAAAGATCATTTTGTCAAAGGACAGTTTATCCTTTTGAACTGTTGATTCTAGTTATTTCCATATGCTTTGGAAAATTTGACATTGCTGACGACTACCCTAAAATTCTCTTGTCTTCAACAACACATTTTTCCAATGTTCCTTACTTTGTCATTGTCAGAATAAAGAGGAAATAAATCTTTAAATAAGTCAGGAAGGAAAGAAAAGGATTTTCTCATTGTTGATTAATTCGAGGTATGCACTTGATTAAAGAAAGGAAAGGTAACAGTGACCTGGCAATTCTAATACTAGGTATACACCTAACAGAACTGAAAACATATCCACACAAAAACTCATACATGAATGTTCACAGCAACATCATTCTCATTAGTGAAAAAGTGAAAACTCAAATATTCATCAACTGATGAATAGATGAATAAAATATGACACATCAATGAAAAATTATTTAGCCATAAAAAATAAGGTTCTGACACAAGCAAAATGAATGAACCCTGAAAATATTTGCTTCTGTGAACAAAATCAAGTATTAAAGGCAACATATTGTAAGGTTTCATTTATATGAAATATCCAAAATAGGGAAACACAGAGATAGAACGATTAGCAGTTGCCAGGGGGTGGGAAGTAGCAGAAGAGAATAAATGGCTGCTAGTGGCTATGGGGTTTGCAGAGGGTGGTGATGAAAATGTTTTAAAATTACATAGTAAATGGAAAGCTGAATGGAGGTTCCTCAAACTACTAAAAGTGGAGCTACTATATGACTCAGCAATTCCAATCCTAGGAATCTAACCAAAGGACACAAAAACATTAATTCAAAGGTTACCTGTAGCCCTATGTTCACTGAAGCACTATTTACAATAGGCAAGCTATGGAAACAACCCAAATGCCCAAAAATAGAAGACTGGATCAAGAAGATGGGGTATATATACACAATGGAATATTATGCAGCAACCAAAAAAGATAAACTCATGCCATTCACAGCAACATGGATGGAGCTGGAAGGAATTATGCTCAGTGAAATAAGCCAGAAAGAAAAAGAAAAATATCGGATGGTTTCACTTACAGGAGGAATGTAGGGGAGCCATATAAGAGATCAGGAAAAAAATAATTATAATAAATTAAAAAACAAAATCAACAGGCAACTCATACATCAGAGATATTCTGCGGGGGGGGGGGGGAGGTGAGGGATCAAAACAGGGGAGGGGGGCCTCCCTGGTGGTGCAGCGGGTTGAGCACAGCACTGTGAAGCCATCCGCAGCCTCTGCAGCAGGGGTTCAATTCCCGGCTGGCCAGGGAGATCCCCATGTGGAGCGGGAAACCTCTCCTGTCTCACCCACTGCTCCCCTCAGCAGTGCTTTCAGTCCATTTGCCTGTTCTGCTCCCCACTCTGTCTCTGGTGAATCCTCTCACCCTCCCACGCCTCTGGCCTATACCCCAGCTATTGTATAAATCTTAAAAAAAAAACAAAAACAAAAAACGGGAGGGAAGAGCATAAGGGACTATGATGATGGTACATGGCTGAACTGGAGGTGTAAATTTTACAGGGACTACACCTGAGAGGAAAAAGTATACACGGTACAAAAATGAAGAATGATGAAAATATATATATAAAATAAATTTTTTTAAAATTACATAGTAAAGGTTAAACAACTTTTGAGACTATACCAAGAACTACTGACTATATACTTTTTATTTTCTTATTTTTGTGTAGAACTGTGGTATAGGTCAGAGGTGCAGGGGTGAGAAGATTTACCAGAGACAGAGTGGGGTGCAGAACAGGCGGATTTACTGAAATACATTGCTAAGGGGACAAGACAGGAGAGGTCTGTTATGCCATATGTGGATTAGCTCCCTGGCAAGGGTTTAAACTCAGGCCATGTGGTGATAACATTGAGACTTAACACCTCAGCCACCAGGGAGGACCCTGAACTGTATACTTTAAAAGGTTAAGTCTTATGGTTTATAAACTACATCTCAGTCTTTAAAAAACAGGACTGGCAAAGATTCATTGGTAAGTCAGTCAAGGATTACTCATACCAAAGCCAATAGTTGTATGTTTTGTTACCTAGTTTCATTTACTTATTTCCTATTTCATTTTCTAATGAGCTATAAATTTTATCTTTTATCTACTTCTAGAGGCAGGCAAATGCAATACTCTACTCAAGATAAACATCCTGAATTCACATTCAATACCCCTGACAAAAGTACCAGAACAATGTTTAAACAACAATATAAAATTAGTATTCTCACCATCAAGTATTTTTTCTCCTCTTGGTCCTGGCACATAGAGATGGCATCTTGAGGTGGAATCATGTTCCAAAGTCCATCACTCCCCAATATAATATATTTGTGCTTCTGTGGGTCAAGAGTGTGGACACTTGTATCTGGCTCAGGTGACACAACAAACTCTCCACTGAAGAAATCATAGCTCCACAAATCACCTAGAAGGCAGGCAGCAGAAGAAACAGTATTAATTCCAAGATGGAAGCATTACATCAATAGATACTCTTTTCAAGAGATGCAGAAAAGCATTTGATAACACTTAAAATTTACTCATGATTTAAAAAATTTCCTAGCAAACTAGAATTAAAAGCTAAGTCTCTTAACCTGATAAAAGCCTTCTATCACCACCTCTCTTCCAATATAATGTAGGTTATTACTAGCATAGTAAGACAATAAGAATAAATCAGGTATATGAATTGGAATTGAGAAAATAAAGCTATGAGTATTTGAAAACTAATTCTACACAAGAAGCTACAAAAAATTATTTAAATGATCAGAATAGGAATGTTTAGCATGGTTGTTAAAATAAAAACCTAGTAGGGCCTCCCTGGTGGCGCAAGGGGTTAAGTCTCAGCACACTGAAGCTATTAGCAGCCACTGCAGTGGGAATTCAATCCCTGGCCAGGGAGCTAATCCACATGGCACAGCAGACCTCTCCTGTCTCGCCCACTGCTCCCCTCAGCAGGGTATTTCAGTAGATCTTCCTGTTGTGCTCCCCACCTCTGTCCCTGGTAAATCCACTCACTCCCCTGCCCTCATACCTCTGGCCTATACCCCAGTTCTTGGATGAATAAATAAAATAAATCTTTAAAACAAAACCAAAAACCTAATATATAAAAGTCAAGTAATTCTATAAGATGTCAAGAAATAGAAAATACAAAAATTTGAACAATTTCATTTACACAGCAAACCAAATGTAAGGTATTTAGAAAACAGCTAACAAAAGAATTTAATAAAAGATGTGCAAGTTTTTTATGGAGAAAATTAACAATCGGGCCTCCCTAGTGGCGGAGGCGGTTGAGCGCAGCGCTCTTAAGCTGTCCACAGCCTCTGCAGTGCCGGCTCCATCCCCGCTGGCCTCAGAGCAACCCACATGGCGAGCAGACCTCTCCTGTCTCGCCCGCTGTTCCCCTCAGCAGTGTATTTCGTCAGTCTGCCTGTTCTGTTCCCTGCTCTGTCTCTGGTGAATCCTCTCACCCTCTCGCACATCTGGACTGTACCCGGTTCTTGTATAAATGAAAATAAATCTTTAATAAAAATAAAAGAAAATTAACAATCAAACATTAAAAAGACGAAATGAATGAAGAAATGAACTAGATTCAGAGACAGGAAGAGTCAATATTTTAAAGATGTTAATTTTCTGAAAACAACCTATACAATTAATGTAATTCCAACCAAAATCCTAAAAGGATTTTTTTAGAATTTGACAAATGATTTTAAAATGTATAGGAAAGAGTAAAAGGTCAAGATTAACCAAAGTGTTTATGCAAAAAAGATAAGTTGGGGAGAAATT
This sequence comes from Talpa europaea, assembly GCF_964194135.1. NCBI lineage: Eukaryota > Metazoa > Chordata > Mammalia > Eulipotyphla > Talpidae > Talpa > Talpa europaea. The sequence goes on along the minus strand of NC_140074.1, from coordinate 107,673,691 downwards.
GCTCTATAAATAGGAGTCTTAGTAGCTAACTGAAAATCTTCCATTAACCCCTAAGATCAAGAAAGTACCTTGTATCAAAACTTATAGAATGCCAGTCACGTGGAAGAAAATTCTAGAAACATAAATGAGTATTTTTATGCTCTTAACCTACAATATGACTAGTGTTTAGAGATCAATAGTTCACCCTTTCAGTGAGTCAGAAAAATAAAGCTATTTTTGATTAGCTTCCTTGATTGCTCACATGCTAAATTTGTGCCTTTAGACCTATTAACTTTTTAAATTTGTTTTTTTAAAAGGTTTATTTTGCTTATTTATGCATACAAGAGGCCAAAAGTGGAAGGGAATGAGGATTCACCAGAGACAGAATGGGGAGCACAACAGGCAGATCTACTGAAATACACTGCTGAGGGGAGCAGCAGGCAAGACAGGAGAGGTTAGACCTCTTAGATGTAAATCTCAAAATGTTCAACGGAAAAGAACTTTTGGTTGACTCTAGCTATCAAAAAAAATCAATAGGTGTGGGGCGGGAGGGGAGGGATTGGGGTCAGAATGGGGGGGGTTGCAATTGTATGAGGAATATAAAAATAAAAATTATTATTTAAAAAAAATCAATAAAAGTGAAATAGAAAAAATTATAGAAACCACCTGTTTTTCTATGATACATAAGACAAAATTAATGGAACAATATCAACTTTTCTTTTGTTCCCCAAAACCGAGGAAGGAGGAGACAGAAAGAATCGAGTATTAATTTCTGCTTCTTTTACTTTGTTGTTAAATTTGTTGGGGGAAAGACCTAAAATAAAAACAAAATATTTTCAGGAAAGAGTGTAAATAGTTTTTGCCCCCCTTCAGCAGGTCTGCATTTTGCTAAACATGAGGAAGATCCTTTGTTTTTATCCTTTCCTTTTCTGAACTTCCCCTTTATAGTTCCCACCAGGAAAACCAGCCAATTCAAACATGCTTAAAGTTCAAGGAAATAATTCACGTCAATTACTCCACTCTAAAATACAAAATTCACTAATACACCAGCCTCTTGAAAGGAGCAATTCATCCGTCAGAACAGAAGAGAATACATGCAACCACTAAAAGCTAATTATAAACCAGGTTGGCTTACAAAGACACATTTATCTCTCTATACCAGCAAAACAAAGCTCCTTGGTTGATGAAATAAAAATGAACATGGAAACAATATAAATACTAAGGTAGCAATTAAACCTTTAAGTTATGCTAAAAGCTTTCAAAAGCAGTTTTTGCCTCATTATTTAGGATTAACCACTTCAAGAACATAAATTTATATAAAGCAGAATCCCTAATATGTCTAAATTTAAAATCTAGGTAGAAAAGATTTACAATCTTTTTTTTTTTTTAATACAAGCACTGGGGTACAGACCAGAGGTGCGGGAAGGTGAGAGAATTCACCAGAGACAGAGCAGGGAGCAGATCAGGCAGAAGGACCAAAATACACTGCTGAGGGGAGCAACGGGCATGACAGGAGAGGTCTGCCTCGCCATGTGGGAATCTCCCTGGCTGGCCTGGAATCAAACTGGCGCTGCAGTGGCTGGGGACAGCTTCATAGCGCTGGGCTCAACCCGCTGTGCCACTGGGGAGGCCAAGATTTTCAATTTTAAGATTATATGGCAACTTTGAAGGGTCAGAATTCTCATGTATACAATAACAATATCTTAATAAATTTGAAAATATTTTAAAATAAGCTATTTATTTATTTGAATAGGTAATACAGTCACATGGTACAAAAGGTGTATGCCAAAAACTCCATTCTTGGGCTTCCCTAGTGGCGCAAGGGGTTAAGCACCACACTGTAAAGCTGTTCACAGCCTCTGCAGTGCAGTTCTATCCCCTGCCAGGAAGCTACCCACATGGCACAGCAGACCTCTCCTGTCTCGCCCACTGCTCCCCTCAGCAGTGTGTATCAGTCAGTCTGTGGGTTCTGTTCCCCACTCTGTCTCTGGTGAATCCTTTCATCCCCTGCACTTTAAAAAAAAAAAAAAATGTTCATTCTTAGCTCTTCACTTAGAGAACAACTATTGTTCTCATGTACCTTCTAGAGAGATCTATGCACAAATGTACACTTCTGTGGTGAACTCATCCTAACATGCTTACAATTACTCTTTTGTTAACAATCCCTAATCACTAGTGTCAATATCTTGCCAGTCTCTATTTCTTTCTCATTAAAGCTCATAATTTCCAGAAGACGGGTTTTCATCTTTCCTAACTGGGATTGCACTGAACCTTCAGATCAGTTCAGAAAGAAATGTCATTTTTTTTTTTTTAAGATTTACTTATTTATGCAAGAACTGTGGTACAGGCCAGATACACGGGAGGGTGAGAGGATTCACCAGATACAGAGCGGGGAACAGAACAGGCAGACTGACTAAATACACTGCTGGGGGAGCAGCGGGCGCGACAGGAGAGGTCTGCCTCGCCATGTGGGACCCTCGCTGGCCAGCTGGGATGGAACCGGCACTGCAGAGGCTGCGGACAGCTTCACAACGTGGCGCTCAACCGCCTGTGCCACCAGGGGAGGCCCAGGAAGAAATGTCGTTCTAACAATATTTTATCTTTCAATCCAAGAACATGGTATATTCCTTAATTAGATCTTCTTTGATTTCTTTCACCAGTGTTTTACAGTTTTCAGCATACAAATCTCAAACATAGTATATTACAATTAAACCTGAGTATATTCATAGTTTCGGTGCAGTCATAAACAACACTTATTTAAATTTTAATTTAGAATTGTTGATTCCCAGAACATAAAGATATGTTTGACTATGTATGTTGAATATGGATCTTGTGACCTTGCTGAACTCATTTACTAATTCTAGTAGCTTTTGAAGATTCTTCGGGATTTTCTATGTAGACAACTTTGCCATTTATAGATAGAGCTGGTTTTATTTATTTGCTGCACCATGTGAGATTATGTTCTCTGCTTGCCCCTGTTGTACAAAGGAGCCAGCAGTGCCCAGGACACTCAGCGGTTCTTACTCCAGTGAAATCAGTGTAATTCCGCACCACAGCCGCCACCACCTCACACTCCCTACTCAGTGGGTGGCTCCTCATGGAGAGCTTCCTCAAATCATTTGCCTCACCTAATCCAGTCTCAAAACTGCAACCCAAACTGCATCCCTTTGAAGCAGGCTGGTGATAGTTGTAAAACAATATAAATGTACTTAATACCACTGAACTATACATTTACAATGATTAAGATAACAAATTTTGTTAAATGTATTTTATTATAATTTAAAAGCATACACACAAATCTAGTTATGTTTTCCATGCCAAATGTGCAATATTTTACTCCCCTTATTCACATGGATCATGATCAGAGTTCCTTATACTCACCACACTTCCTCCAATCACAGAGGTATTCGCAAATACAGTTCCTATGCCTAAAACACACTCCCTTCCTCTCAACTAGTAATTCTTCAGGCCTCAGCTTAAACCTCACTTTTTTGTCTTTTCCAGTGAGGTGAAACACCCCATTTTAACTTCTCTTTAGCACATATAGAGGAACTTAAGAGTTGCAATTTTTTAGTTCTTATTGTGAATGCCTTTGACCCCATCCTAAACTGTAAGTTTCCATTAGGGCCATGTGCTTGGTCCATTGTGCATTCAATAAAAATCTGTTGAATGAATAAATAATTTCCAAGACTCATGTGCAATTCCTCAGTCAGCCACCAGAAGGCACCTTTGCTCAATAATACAAGCGTTTGTGCTTTGAAACATTAAGTAAAGATGAATGAAGATATTCAAGCAGGGGTTAAGTTACTTCCAGTCTAAACCACTCTAGGGGTATTTCTGAACTGAGTAGGAAATGTCTAAAACAGAAAAACCAATTAGTTTTCTTGCTCTTTTGATAGCCCTTCGCCTGTTTTTTCTCTTCTGTACAATCATACAAGGCTTTCAAAACTTAAATACCCGGCACAGATATTTTATATATTCAAAACAACTTGAATCCTTTACTAAATTGAAGGTTCACTTTACTGTTGAACTGCAGCAAAAGACCTTGCCCTCAATCCAGTGAGTTGAATTTCCCATTATAAAATTCCTCTACTATTTTATAGTAATATTAATTCTGTGCTCCTTAAAAGCTCATTAATGTTGCCATGGTACGAGTAGTCAATCTGAAATTTACCATCTACTTGAAATGTAAACAACAGCTATCATCTCCAACCTCCTACGCCTCTTTCCCTTTTGCTTGCTAACAACTAGAGAATAAATTGTACCATATGCTTATATATATGAATGACCTAGGTAGTTTACCTGTCTAGTTCTGCAAAAATCTATAAAATATGTAAAATCTGGGCTTCCTTGGTGGCGCAAGGGGTTAAGCACCACACTATGAAGCAATCTACAGCTTCTGCCTGTTCTGTTCCCCACTCTGTCTCTGGTGAATCCTCTCACCCGCCCACACCTCTGGCCTGTGCCCCAGCTCGTGTATGCATAAATAAATAAATCTTTTTAAAAAAAAAAAAAAAAAAAGAATAGGGCCTCCCCTGGTGGCGCAGCGGTTGAGCGCTGGGCTGCAGCCTCTGCAGTGTCGGTTCGATCCCCGGCCCCCTGCAAGGGTCCCACATGACACACAGACCTCTCCTGCTGCCTGCTGCTCCCCTCAGCAGTGTACTTCGGTCCTTCCGCCTGTTCTGCTCCCCGCTCTGGCTCTGGTGAATTCTCTCACCCTCCCACACTTCTGACTGTATCCAATGCTTGTATAAATAAATAAATAAATAAATCTTTAAAAAAAAAAATAGATGGAATTAGCAAACACTGAATTTGACTCATAATCAAAGAGCAACTAGCACAAAATCCATATTTTAATCTTCCACTCAATTAGGTTTTTTTTTTAAAGATTTATTTTATTTATTTATGCATACAAGAGCTGGGGTATAGGCCAGAGGTGGGGGGTGGAGGGTGAGAGTATTCACCAGAGACAGAGTGGGGAGCAAAACAGGCAGATCTACTGAAATACACTGCTGAGGGGAGCAGCAGGTGAGACAGAAGAGATCTGCTGCACCATGTGGGTCAGTTCCCTGGCTGGGGATCATACTCATATGGATAGCTTAATAGTGCTGAGACGTAAACCCTTGCGCCACCAGGGAGGCCCTCAATTAGGTTTTAAAGTATTTCATATATCATCAGATTTCTACCCCCATGATATGCCAAGTAAGGGTTTAATTCTCACTCCCCTCTTTTATTTTACCATCATATTGTAGAAAATCTAATATGATTTCACCAAATCTTAGTCATACTTACCAAGCGCTCTTGCTACTGCCAGAAAAGGAATCTGATCAATAACTGTGCTTCTTCTAACAGGTCCATTGTGAGTGAGCCGAGGCCGTTTCCAAACTACACGATTTACCCCAGATTTGTTCATCACACTAAAAAAGAGTTCACATAGATACTCTAAATTATTAAAATAACACCATCCAAGGTAGCTTGATGGGTCAAATAACTAATAAAACAAGATAACATTATCAAATAATAACTATATATTTGTTTCAGATACAAACTTTCTATTCAAAAAAGAAAAATAAAATAGAAAATAATAAGATGAGAATTTAGAGGCTACTAAAGTGGGCTAGACAGAAGGGAATGGGAAGTAATAAAAAAAAAAACATGTAAACATGTCAAAGAAGTAAGATAACTAGAAAATAGGTCAATCACAGATCTGGAAGTTGGAGTGGAAGAAAACTGGCCTAGAGACTTGGCATAGGAGCAACAGAAATCTACAATTAGTACACAGCAGAGTTAGTATGTCTAGAGTACCTAAGATATAAAAATATGATTATTCTTTGGCAAAATAAAGTAATTATCAAAACACTTTAGAGATGGTCTCAACCTGTACCTGGTATGACTAAAATGAGAAACTCACTTTGAAATCAATTTAATTACAATCTGTTTGAATTTTAAAAGACAGCAATAGAAGCATTTCTCTGGAAGCCTAAAAAAAGGTGGAGGAGAGTGAAAAGAGATTTCAATATTAGCCTGCTTGATATGAGTTCTACCTGACAGATATGTATATAAGACACCAACAACATTTTGCCTTCATACTACCTAAAGTTCTACTGTTCTTTCCCAAGGCTGTTTCCTATAAGCTTTAATACTTCTGTAATTACAGTAGCTATCCAAATTGCTTCCAATATAACTGTAATAGAGGTCTTGATACTTCATATTCAATGATATTATTGTTTCTGAGTTTCTGGGAAAGGAAATACAAAAAACCAACACAGTGTTATAAAAGATGCTCCTTTTATTGTGTTCCCTGCTGTTGTCCTGTATGATTAAAAGGCATACACAAAGAAACAGCCTGATACACAGAAAGCTGACTGAGCAGGAACAGAAGGCTGGAAAAACAGAGCACTGGACAGTTGCCTAGGGTGAGACAGAGGGAGATGAGGAAATAACTTAAATAAAACAGTTCAATTTGTACAAAAAGACATCTGCTCACAAATGGCAAAGAGCATCTGCCCAAAGGTCCAGATGGTATTTTAAGTGATAAGACAAAAAACATAAATTCTAAAAAAATGATTAAAATAAAACGTAATTTAAAAATTCATATAGAAAATAAAGAATTCATATAGAAAAATAATTTTAAAAATTAATGAGAATAAAGTGTCACTTAAAAAATGTATGATACTAATACATGAACAGACAATATGAAAAATATAAAGTGCAGAAAGACTCAAATACAAAAAAGAATTCAGTTTGAAACTGCAGAGTTCACTTTTACATGACTATCAGCAGTGATCCCATATAAATCCCACACTCATAGGATCAAACAGACTATAGCATAAAACCAGGCTCATCAAACTTTGCAAGATACAGGACAGAAAACACAGTATGAGGTCATGACAGTTTCTGTCATGCTGTTCTCAGTCATGATCCTAATAGTGACGCAGGAATGATTTTCTAGCCCCAACCCCAAACTCCAAGTGACATCTCAGGTAAGCTTCACATGCCACAGTAATCAGTATCTTGTAATAGCCCACAACACTCTGCACATGTCAAGGTGCATGTACAAAGGGCAGCTGAGGTCCCAACAGAAATTTATACCCTATTTCAAAAATCTACCCTATGCCGACAAAGTGGAATTAAAGGGTCATTCTACAATAAGCAATGTTGCCTTATAAGTTCATCGACATTCCATATTTATCTTAACCAGAGAAAGTACTAGGAGGTAAACTCAGGGTCACCTTTCTATTAAAATCCTTCAGTAAAATCCTTAGTTAGAATGATTGTTTAGAAAACACCAGATCCTTCTTGCCTCAAATTTTAAAGTACTGGGATAATTTTTAAATTTTCTCATTATTCATTTCTGTTTTTAACATAATCTTAAATTTTAGTTTTTATAATGAAAATGTTACACTGAAATCAATTTTGGCTCATAATTTGCAAACTCTATACATTAAGACGCTAAATTGCAAGAGAAAAAAAAGAAGATTTGCAGTGCATTATGACTCAGAAAACAAGGTGAAAAAACCTAAAAGATAATTCTAACAAAATTCTATCCCAAAGCCAGTTTCATACTGTTCTACTCTGGAATTCTAAGGGCTGCTCTGTCCAGATTCTGAAAACCATAATGACCAGTATTTACATTAAAGGCTTTCAATAAATCCTTGTATGTTTTGTAACCTGAGTTCTACAAAAATATTATATCCCTTTGGCATCTTCATCAGAAATAAAATAATTCAAAATAATGAGATAAATATGAAGTTCACGGTACTTTATCAGGCAAATTAAAAGCCTGTAATACTGAGAAAGCAATTTCATTGCAAGAAATAGGTCAATCTGATTAGTAAAAAGACAACCATAAAAGGAAAGACAAAACAGTACAATTATTACCTCCCACCAAGTCCTTCAATTCGTTGTCTTTCCTTGGGAAGTTCTGGCTTATGGTCCTGTGTCACCTCCACAGCTCTGACAAATTCATCCTTCGGATCATCCTGAATTCCAAGAACTACCCCCGAATCACCCACATGAGCTACATACATCTTCATGCCCCGTATGATGACCACACTGGCAGTTGTCCCTGATGTGCTGGGAAGACCTGTCATGGTCTTTGGCCACTCTGCTGTAATATGAAATAAAATATTTTACTCTTCCAGCAATAAACATTAATACTATAGCAGAATAAAAATGCTACATGTGCTGAATTAGCATGTTGAAATTCCACTTAGCATAGGGAAAAAAGCTAAGAAAAATAAAACTATTCAAGGATTAACATGTTCAATATACCAATAAATTAATTTTATAGTACAATTATATTGCAACTACCTAATTCTACAAGGATACTATTACAGAATATATTCCCTGTTCTACCTAAATCTTAGTTTTAACTTTTTCCCCCCAGTTTTATGGTTTTATTAACATGATACACACGCAGGAGCAGGCACTGGGTTGGTGACTAGAGGGCAGCTGTGCTGTGCTTTTCCCAACAGCCCCGCAGCTCAGGGGAAGGGACGTGAGCAATCTCAGCACCGTGAGACTCGCTGCTATCCCAGCCTTTTGAGCTCCTTGAAGCTGTGCACCAGGAACTTCCCAAAGCCGCGAGGCAGCATGTGCTTTATTTCCTGTTGCTCACACAACCACCAACGCTGGGCCTCAAGATCCGGCCCATGAACCTCCTGCACGCCCTGTTATTGATGCGTCTGGGTTTCTGCCAGTTACGCTTGATTTTGACATATGGTCTGCCTGGTGCCGGATGGACGTGTTGGTTCTCTGTGGATGATATTGGGCTTCCTCCAGAGCCTGCGGACAGTCATGACACTTAATGGGAGGTTAGGGGTGGATGGTGTATGCAAAGGCTGATGGGACTTCACCTCTAACAACATTTCGAGGCAAGGATGTGTTAAGAGTTAGGATATTGGGGGACCCCCTGGTGGCACAATGAGTTAAGACGCAACCTATGAAGCTGTCTGCAGCCTCTGCAGTATGAGTTGGATCCCCCCCACCCCCCAACCCCCCGCCCCTGCCCCTGCCCAGCCAGGGAGCAACTCACATGGCCTAGCAGACCTCTCCTGACTCACCCGCTGCTCCCCTCAGCAGTGTACTTTGATCAATCTGCCTGTTCTGTTCCCCCTCTGTCTCTGGTGAACCGTCTCACCCCCCAGACCTCTGGCCTGTACCAGCTCTTGTATGCATAAATAAATAAATCTTAAAAAAAAAAAAAGGTTCTGATATCATAAGTCAGTAGATTAGCATCTCTTTATTATATCTCTTTGAAAAGATTTTCATAAAGTCACTTTGTTTTTTGAATATTTATAACCTAATAAATCACATTTACTGAGTATTTACTGTATACCAGGTTCTGTGCTAAAAGCTTTGTATTATCTCAAATAATATTTGCAACAAGTCTGTGAAACAGGTAAGATTAATCCCATTATTTTCATTTTGCAGATGAAAAAATCAATAGTTGGAATGGTTAAGAAACTTACTCAAGATAACTCAAATATTAAGTGGCAGAGATCCCATAAATTTAACTCTAAAACCTATATTCAACAAGCTATACCTTGTAGTTCAAGATAGCAGACTGAATCCAAATACTGACATATTCTTCCTACCAAAATCCCACTGAAAGGTCAGAATTTAAATATTTTTACTAGTCCATAGCAGTCATGAAACACAGAGAACGGGGGCATGAGCAAATCTCAGGAACTCCTGAAATTTTAAACAAATGGAATTATATTGAGGAAAAAAAATCAAAATGCAAAACTTAAAATCCAATACAATCAAAAACCATAGTGAGTAAAAAAGGCAGTGACTAAGCTATCCCTATTAACAGAGTCCTAGAAAAGCTCAAACTCAGGCAGTCACAAAGGCTAGCAGAAGAGATGATAGAAGCTTGGAAGATTAATTCAAAATTCAATGTGGTAGGTCAGTGTCTGAATTTTCCACAGGTACGGTTAAACTGCTTAGTTCCTAAACCGCCACTAAAAATACTACCCCTCTCTTATGGGAAATAATGCATCTGTTAGTAAGAACATGAGAAGCAACAGAGCCTAAAAAAGCTGGATGGAGGACTCCCTGGTGGTGCAAGGGCTTGAGATGCAACCTATGAGGTTGTCAGCAGCCACTGCAGCATGAGTTCAATCCCCGGCCAGTCGGGGAGCTACCCACATGGCACAGCAGACCTCCCCTGACTCACCCGCTGTTCCCCTCAGCAGTGTATTTCAGTAGATCTGCCTGTTCTGTTCCCCATTCTGTCTCTGGTGAATCCCCCACACCTCTGGTCTGTACCCCAGTTCTTATATACATAAATAAATCTTAAAAAAAAAAAAGTTGGATGGGATACCACACAACTTTCATAGCCACAAGAGTTCTCTAACATATTCAAGCTAATTCTCTTCCTTTTCAATGTTAGGTGTGCTGAAAAAACATCTCTCAAATCATGCTCACCTTCCCTTCTCAACCCACAAATGGAAACCATCCTATAGAATGTCTTGTCACTCACAGCAGAGGGCTGCTTGCAGTCTATGAAATAATGACCTTCACAAATGCTCAGAGAAACCAGAACAGCTACCAACATTAATAAAGTTTGAAATTTATTCACACACAACATGTAGAATCACCCACAACCATACCAGAGTTAAAGTTAAGTGTTCAATAAATGTTAAATTTGTTCTGATCATTGTTTAAGAAAAGTAAGTCTGGAAAGTACCAAAAGGAGTATGTATGCAAAGAAAATATTGTTCCCCCAAAAAAATTTATAGAAAAGTCAAAAAAAGCTTTCAATAGATCATTGGCATTGATAAAGTTCAGAAGGTTACTGAAAGCAAATATTGTTACATAAAATGAGTATTATTTATGTAAACCAGCAACAAAAATTACAAAATATAATTTTTTATAAAGATATCATTTTCTATAGCTGTAAAAAGTATGTCTGAAAACAGTGCTAACAAATCTCTAACAATATTTTATGGAAAAATTATAAACTAATGAATTAATACAATAGAACAGAAAAATTGACACAGAAAAATACCATGCATATTTAGACACTTGACAAATAAATAGACAAAGGAGAAATTTCATCTAAATGGAATAAGGCAATATAGAAAAAGAAAAGAACTTTGGGTCGCCGATATCAAACATGAAAATTAATTCTAGGCCTCTGAGAGACCTACCATAAAAAGTAAAACTAAAAGGCTTAGAAAATATGTAACAGTACAGTCATGATCTCAGGTAGGAAAAGATTTCCTAAAGACAAAAACAATGGATCAGTCACATAAAGAGTATGATTACAAAGTTTTACTAACATCAAAACTATTCATCAGAAGATACCTGCAAGAGTAAAAAAGACAACTCACAAAATGAAAAAAAGATATATTTGCAATATATATACATGCCAAAATAATGGTATCCAGGATATATAAAATCTTCTACAAATGAAATCAATTAGACCACCAAATAGAAAAAATGGACCAAAAGCTTAAACAGGTCTTTCCAAACTGTCAAAAAACAGCAAAGGTATTAAACTCCTTTAATCCTCAAGGAAATGCAAATTAAAAACCACTACATAATTATCAGATTGCATATATTAGAGTCTGACAATGTTGAGTGTTGTTAACAATCTGTAGCAACATGCCTATCTACTACTACTGGTGAGAGTATAAACTGGTACAACCACTTTAGAAAAAACTAGTCTTCATCATCTAGTTATTTTCTACTGAAGATGAAGATTGGGCTACACACAAGCAACAACCCAAGTATCCTGCAACATGACGACCGATTACACTACATTTAATGTGTAAGAACCTCACAAGAAGCCTGAGATACATAAAGCATGATTTTCTTCAAAAATAAGCTATAAGGTTTGCACGTAAGTGGTATAACTCTCAACCAAAAGTCAATCACTATAGAACTTTATCACAAAATTCAAGATACTGGTTAAGATAGAAATACGAGATGCAATACTCTCTTAACCATATGGTGTTCACTTTGTAATTTTTCATTAAAGGGCATATTTATGTTCTTCATCACTTTCCATATGTATGCTATGTTATATATCACAATTTTTTTTTTAAGTTTTAAAGAAAAAACATGAAAAGAAACCATCAATTTTGCAGGCATAGATCACAGTATTCAGCTCCCAAATCCATTCAGATCTGCCATTTGGCTACAGATGTCATTCCTAGAAGCAAAGCCTGGAGAGTATGTTTTATAATTCTCTAGCACTTTCAATTATTTTGTGGGTTAACTACAATTCTTGTTAAAACATTTTCATTTTAAACAAACCAGAATTGTTTTCTGAAACCAAGAAACTAAAAAAAAATTATCACAATTAATGCAAATAAGGCAAACATCCAGAAAAAAGGGTCCTTTAAGCACATTCAAAAATCAAAATTTACCTACAGTATACAAGTAAACTCTTTGCAAAAATACCTAAAGCTAAATAAAAAGAAAAACTCAAAATAAAAAATTATTCAAAGATACAATATTAATATTTAAATTATATTTTGGGCTAAAAGCACTCATGTACAAAGAAACTCTAAAAATATTCAATAAGCCATGCTTTCCCTATTCATTTGCAATGTAACCTTTATCGTAAGCCACATTTTGCCTGGGATCTATTTCTGGACTCATTCTACTAAAAAATTCGTGGCTCTTTTCAATACTTGGGAGTTTAAGTATCCCCCCAATTATTATTCTTTCTCCAAATTCTAAGTATTTTTTCCAAATAAACTTTAGAACTCGCAAAATTAAAAAAACAAACTCTTGAGGTTTTGATTGAAACTACAAAGAATATAGTAAAGAATCCAACATCTTTAAAATTTGTTTCCCTTGAGTTTTCCTCTTTACATTTTAATATTTTAAGAATGACTTAAAATTAAATGACATAAAACCAGGAGCATATGAAAGCACAATCAGATACTATATAGAAACTCTGACTTGAAAACAATTTCCAAAGTAAGGCTATTATAAGTAAGTATAAGCTGCATATCTTCTTTGTGAAAAATTTTAAATGTGGGGTGTTACTATATATAGACTCATTTAACTCTCAGACAGTAGGTACTCTCATTATCTCTATTTTAGAGATAAGGATACTCTGGCATAAAGAGGTTTATCCAAGATTATAAAGTAGTAAGTAGAAAATTGAGCTTAGAACCCAAGCAATACAACTGTAGAGCACCTCCTCATCAATATATTGACAGTTCTTAGTAAATCCTAATGCCAAAATGGTATGGAGATATGGAAGCACTTTGAAAACCACCATCAAAAGACAGACTTTTTAACAAACTGGCAAAATTTCTTTTGAAAGAACCGGCATAAACTACCAACAAGAAACCTATTGCTCCCAAATTCCTATAAATAAGGTCATTCTCCTACAACAAATCATTAAAATCAGGAAACCAACATCGATAGTGCGAATGTTAATTTTCAAAACTTCATGAGGTCAAGAGGCTAGAAAGAGTGCCCACGCATGCATAAATCAGCAAACTACAGGACCCAATATCCCTATCATCTTTCCATGAAAAGTGATGCTGTTTCCCACTCTGATAGAACTGGGTTTAGGGGGTGGGAGTTGTTTCTCCAGAGGTTATTTAGCAGGTTGTTAACCAGATTCAGGGAAGTGCTGAACCCTGTTTGTTGTTGGAGTAACTTACTGCTTTTATTTAAAGTCAACAATACTATACTACTAGCTAATCCATAGATAACAAATTTCATCAATTATTCTAATAATATCCTTTATAAAAGGATGACAACATTCCAGTTCCCTTGTTATATTTACTTAACAGATCTCTGTAATTGTCTTTTCAATCTAGAACAATTCCTCACTGCTTTGTTGATGCTTAAGAGTACTAGGTCAATCATTTCAAGATTGTCTCATTGTTTCATTTTTTAGTCGTATTTGTATTCAGAGTATGCATTTTTGGCAGAAATATCACGGAAATGTTAATTGTGTGTTCACTGTCAGTAGTATACGATTTCAATTTATTCCATTAAAAGTGACGTTACCCTTTACCATTCAATTAAGGTGCGTTCTACCAGGTTTTTCCACTATAATCTTTTGCCTTTAGTAATCAGTAAATATTTTGTAGGGAGATAATGAAGACAATGCAAATAGTGCTGCCCCCCGCCCTAATAAAAGATATGTCCAGAGTCTGTGAGTGTGACCTTAATTGGGAAAAAGATCTTTGCAGATGTAATTAGGTTAAGGATTTTAAGAGATTATCCTGGACTATAGTGGGTCCTAAATTTAAAATCAAATGTTCTTAGAGAGAAGAGAAGGAAAGAAGACAGAGAGGAGATAATATAAAGGTAGAGGAGATTGAATAATGCATCCACAAGTGAAGAAATACCAAGGATTGCAGCCACCAGAAGCTAGCAGGGAGCTTGGAAGAAATTCTCCCTCTGAGCCTCCAAAAAGGAACCAACCCTGCTGACACATCTTGATTTTTGGTGTCCAGAACCATGAGAGAATAAATTTTGTTGCTTTAAGCCACCCAGTTTGTGTTCATTTGTTACAGCACCTCTAGGAATGTAATAAAATTCTGTTTATCACATTTTAACTACTAGCTAGCATTCATTGATATTTCTTGGCTGAACCAATCAAGATGGCTACCAAATGTGGTTTTCTATTTCTATCATTCTTTCTACATTTAATAAAAACATTTATTAGTGGACATTATACTGTAAAGAAAAGTTTTACATCTATGTTAGTATTTAAATCAGGCTATCATTATTTGTAAGAGCCCAGAACCACTGACAAAACAAGTTTACATCAATAGGTAAATGGATAAAAAATGGTTGTATATTTAAACAATGGAATACGACTCAGTAATAAAAAGGAATGAACTATTGATATATAAAACAATGTGGATGTAACTCAAAATAATTGTGCTGAGCTCTCCGGTGAATCCTCACCCCCCCCCCCAGCACCTCTGGCTTACACCCCAGCTCGTGTATGCATAAATCAATCAATCTTAAAAAGAAAAAATAGGGCCTCCCTGGTGGTGCAAGGGGTTAAGACACACAGCACTATGAAGCTATCCGCAGCCACTGCAGCATGAGTTCAATTCCCGGTCAGGGAGCTAACCCACATGGCACAGCAGACCTCTCCTGACTCGCCTGCTGCTCCCCTTAGCAGTGTATTTCAGCCAATCCGCCTGCTCTGTATCCGACTCTGGATCTGGTGAATCCTCTCACCCCCCACACCTCTGGTCTACACCCCAGTTCTTTTATGCATAAATCTTTTTTTTTTTAAAAAGATATTTTGTTCATTAATAAATATTACTAATAAGCTAAAAACAGAAAGGTTTTTGTAACCTATATAACAAAGCATTAGTATTCAAACTACATAAAAGAACATGTAAGTCAGCAAAAAATTCATAACATGGGCAAAAAAATTTTAAGTTTCATAAAAAGAAATAGTAATAGCCTACATAAACATGAAAGGTTGCTCAATAACCTTATTAGTAATTGGGACAATGAAAATTAAATCCACTGAGATATAATTTTATACCTACCAGACCAACACAACAAGTTCAAGTGTTCACAAGAATATAGAGTACTCTGTACTTCTCAAGGGATATATAAAGTGGTACAAGTACTTTGTAAACCAACTTGACAATATCTAATATAGTCTAAGAAGTACATACCCTATGACCCAGCCAAAGCGGGATGAGTAAAACTTTCTATAAAGGACCAGAGAGTAAATACTTTCAGCCTTGGAAACTATATGGTACCTGTCACAACTATTAAAACTCTGCTGCTGGAGCATTAAAGTAGTCACAGACAATATACAATGTACGGTCATGGCCATGTCATAATAAAATCGTATTTACAAAACAGATGGCAGATCAATTTGGCCCATAGGCCTTAGTTTGTCAAATCTTGATCTAGAGAAACTCTCCAACACACATGAACAAAAAAAAAAAGGACATATACTGGAATGATCCCAACACTGTTATTTTTAATTATAAATGAGTGGAAACCTAAATATTTGTCAAAAATATTTATACTATTCGTAAATGAACATGACCAAACTAGAACTCATGTATCAACATGTATTGAACAAAACTATAATGAATGAACCAAAAAGGAAGACCCAGAGGACACATATATTATCATTTACATACATTATAAAAACATGCAAGATGTATTACATACTGTTTGCCAATATATACTGACACAATATTATAAATAAAGATTTAGGAATGATAAACAGTGTGTTTATCATTGGAGGAAAAAGGATGTGAATTAGAATTAGTAGAATTAGAGAGGAATTCAACAATATCAGTAATATTTTAATTTTTAGATTGTGTTTATCATACCATTCTTTGTATTTTTTCATATTTCTGAAATATTTCATAATATAGCTTAAGGAGTTAAAGAAATCTAGTTTTACTTGTATAAGGCAGAAGATGATTAATAATTTATTAAATTGCTTCTCTTTTCACTAAAGTATATCACTTCTGTGGCAGCAGAGATCATCCAATACTTATCCAAAGTATTGACAGGTTAACAAAATTAGAAAAAATTGGCATTCTTCAGACACATGATGTGTAAAAGGGTAAAAGCCTTGATAGTAAAAACTGCAAATAGCAAATCAAAATATAGTTTTAAAATCCTATTATTTGAGACATTCTCTTCAATTGTATTCCATCATGTTTTCCCTCTATCCCTTCCATTCTTCATCTATGTCTCTTTTTCAATTTGAAACTAACAGTATGAAAGTTACCTACCAAATCTAGAACTAACAATTTAGGTTAAGACCAGTTCATTAATAATTCCTTTAGTCATATAAGCAAAAGCACTGACAATAGATTCAAACAGATATATACCTGTATACATCCATGTTTATAGCAACAGTATTCACAGTAGTCAAAAGGTAGAAACAGTTCAAATGTCCATCAATAGATAAACGGGTGAACAAAATAAGACATACAAACACACATATATGATAGACCATTATACCACTTTAAAAAAGGAAATTCTGACACATGCTACAACATGGATAAATCTCAAAGACTTTATGCTAAGTGAAATAAGATACAAAAGGTTAAATACTGTGTGATTACACTTCTATGAGGAACACAGGATAAATGAACTCAGTGACAAAGTAAAACAGAAGTTACCAGAGGTAGAGAAAGAGGGTAAAGGAAGTTTATTGCTTAAAGAATACAGAGTTCCTGTCTGGGATAATGAACAAATTCTAAAAAGAGAAGAGTGGTGATGGGAGCACAATATTGTGACTATATTTAATGCCACTGAATTGTATATGCAAAAAATGGATAAAATGGTAAATTTTATGCCATGCATATTTTACCACAAGTCAATTGAATCTTTATAACCACAGAAATTCAACTAAACTAGTAGCTACTTTAGGCAAGGAATTCCATGGCCAAACTTAAGAGATTAATTATATTAAGTATAAGGAAATATCTTTGCCCCTGAAGACCAATATTTAGCTGAGAGGCAAATCAACATTGTGGCTGTCTCACAATGGTCTATGTGATCTTATCGGGAATTTCACAAGGCCAAAACTATCTTCATAATAATTCTAAGAGTTTACTTGCCCCTTTCTCTGTGTTGATATTTTCACTGAAGATTCAAAAGCAATGGTTAAAAAGACTGCTAGTGTCTTAGCAGAAATGAAAGCAGTGGCAACAAATTGAACCAGTTGTCATTCTCTATAGTCACTCTACAGTCATTCAGTTTAAAAAAATAAACAAAAAATAAACACCAGTTTCACTTAAGAATGCCCTTGATAACACAAAAATTTTATTAAATCTCCATCCATGAATACATGGCTCTTCAGTACTCTGTATGAAAAAAAGGGAAGTATGCCCACAACAGACTTCTACGGCTACTGAGAGAAAAAGCAGATTGTGTTATGAAAAGAACTAGTCACACACATTTTTTTTACAATCATTTTTACTTGAAACGTTGATAAATTGTGTTACTAATACTTGACCAGTCGTCATACATTTTCTTCAAAATGAACAGCTTTTCACTTCAAGCAAAAACTAACGGTATTAGTTGCCAGTGATAAATTTCTAGATGTTGCTTTAAAAAAACTCACATTTTGGGAAATGTGTGTATGTCCACTACAGTGAACCTGACAGCTTCCCAATCTTAAAACTTGTTTCACAAGATCAATGATAATAAGTGTGATGCTTTGATATTACATAAAAAAATACATCAATGTTTGAAAGATTTGCTTGACTCAGTGAACAATTTTTCAAATGACCATGTCACACATTTCACTGGATAAGATTCAAAACACAAGAGACCAATGGATCTTGAGGTAAGAATACAAAAAGTTGATCAAGGTTTCCGATTCAATTTTGACTTATCTAAGAAACTACTACTTTGGTAACAGAATATCCATAATCATCTGAAAAAACTAATAAACTACTCCTCCCTTTTCCCACTACATATGTGAATGTCTTTTCTTTATATACTCAGACATACAGCACAAGACTGATGCAGAACAGATATGAGTTTTTTTGGGCAATATTTCTTATTTTGGAAGAGTGATTTTTCATTTAAAAATATTAACATATAGTGAGTTTTGTGTTTTTTAATAATCAACAAATATTTTTCAGTTGACTGATGTCGCCCATATAAACAAAAGCTATTTGGGTTCTCAATCACTTAGGAGTACAAACGCTTCTAAGAGGAAAAAGTTTCAGTGCCATAACACTGCCATAACCCAATAAGCACTATAAACAGAACAAAGGAAGCTTAATTCCAAAAACGTCTGCAGTGAATAAAATATACACCTGGAGGCAGAGGAGTCTATTTTTTTAGTTTGGGATGGGGGACGAAGGACAATTCAAGAAACTGCATTATTTCAATGTACCCTAGAAAAAGGTAAGTAGACTAAATATGACAGAAATTTGGGTAGCATAAAAGTAAACAGGGTTTCTGAAGATAGACTAAGAGGGGCTTGGTCTATAGATTACAAACTGCAAAGTTTATTTTATAAACATGAGAAGCCATCCACGAATTTGAAACTGAAGAACAAGTCTTTTAAAAATTATACCTACTGTGTCAAGACTTTCATATACCAGAATATCTTTTTTTTTTTTTTTTTTTTAGTTCAAGTTTTGAGGATGGTGAATGAGGTTTAGTTGTGAAACAAAGCAAACTTTAACATCTGTTTGGTGTGTAAGGCTCTAAACCATGCCTCATAAAAGAGAAAGGTTGATTCAGAAAGTACCTGAATGTAAAAAACCAAACATTCACATTTAACGGTATGGTCCCTGATTAAAAAAAAAAAAGTCAAGTAACAGGGTTTATACTTTATCCTTTAATTCAAACAAATTCATGTTACACCAAGTGTACCGCAAATTAAACAAGACTCTAAATAGCTTTTTTGGGTCTGATCTTCCTCTATTTTGTCTTGCTGTCCACACCTGTTTGACCTGCAGGCTATGAAATGACGTTTTTGGAATATACTGCATTGCTTTCAGCCTGGCTATGTCGACACAAAAACAAAACAAATCCATAATAGGGGCCTCTGGGATTGGATGGGAAACGCCTTCCGCTGGAGGACTGGTTGTTCTATGAGTCAATCAAGTAATTCTTGGCAGAAAGTCAAGCAAATACAAAACAGACTTTGAAAGAAGCTAGTCGACAACTCTACGATAATATCGTTTAAAAACGTTCTGTATTTGATCAATCTTCACACTCTTTTCGTACGTCTCTGTCCCACTGCTGAAAATAAACCAACATTATCCTACCATAAACAAGTGAATTAAAAAAAAAAATAAGAGATACTATCTTCTCCAAAAAAGATTCATGGCATTCATTCGCTGCAATGGATAAGCAACTTACAACCCTGTAAGCTATCACGTTGAGTTGCTTTAGAAAGTATTTTAAAGCTTCGGTGAACCTAACAGTTAAACCAAGTATGTCTAAGTTAAGGTCTCTATCTCTTTTTAGCCTATCAGCAAATCCTTATCTCTGGCTGCTCTGAAGGGCACTTACACATTGTAAGTATTTTCAACTTGGAACTGAGAACTCTTTGACAGTTAGGAACTAGCTAAGGCAGCTACCCCCAAAATTGTATTTTTAAAAAAACCCCAGCAGAATTTAACGGACACCCCTAATATGGGGCCAGTTTCAGAGATTAACAAAGCATTCATTTTTCATTTTTCACCAACAGCACAAGCATAAAGATCCGAAAAAACATTTCACGATCCCAAGCGAATTCCTTCCAAAATGTTAAGCAGCCGGATGAGCGCGTTCAGCCTCCCTAAACCAGCCTGCGCTTTGCTCCAACTCCCAGACACCGGGGGTCAATTTGGAGAAGTGATGCCGCCGGTAAGAGGTACGCGGTGGAGACAAGTGGCTCCAGAGCAAACTACGACACTCAATTTTGTCATCTCTCCCTTTCTTGGCGCGGCCCAGGCAGCAACGCGTATTCCCTTCATCTTGGGGCCAAAATCTGGCGCCAGGTTTCAAATTCATTTCGGCGGCTGTCATCAAAGGGGAGCCGCGAGGGGCGAGCCCAGCTCCCCATTGATCCAGGGAGGGTGCAAACAGGGAGAGACGCGCTCCCAGGACGACAGCAATCCCACCCGGGGCCCCTCAGCTCGCCCGGACCTCCCCGCCGCGAAGCCGCCGAGCGCGAGAACAATCTTCACCCCCAGCCCTGGACGCTCGGGTCGCGCCCTCCTCGCCGGGCGCCCACGCGGCGCGGGTGCCAGCAAAGCCCTCGAGTGCCGGGGAGAGCGGCGGGAGCCCCACCAGCCGGGGAACTTACCCAGTTTCTTCCACATGGCGAGGTGACAAGCCAGGAAACCTTTGCGGATGGCAGCGCAGACCTTCGCCGGCTCGGACGAGGTGAACCCCTTCTGCTTCTTGATGAAACCCCACAAATGTTCCCGGGCAAACTGTGCCGCCTCCCGCCCGCCGTGCCCGTCGCACACGGCGAAAAACGCCACCGAGGACCGGCGCCGGCAGCAGCGCGCGGCAGCCGGCGAGGCCGCGGCGTCCGGGGGACGGTCTCGCGCTTCCCGGGCTCCCCCCGCCGGGCCCTTCCCCGAGGCGCCGCCGCCCGCCAGGGCCGGCGGTGACGGCTGCGGCGGCGACAGCGGAGCGACCGGGCGGCGCGGCGAGGGCGTCTCTTCAGCCGTCGGCTCGGGCTCCACCACGATCTGAGTAACGTCCTCCATGTACTTCCTCCCGCCCTGGTCGGAGAAGACGCTCACTCCCAGCGAGTACAGCCCCGCCATGGCCGGCTGGCCGGGATCCCGCCGGCCCCACGCAGCCCGCCGAACCCCGCGGCGGGAGACGCGCTCCGGGCCCGCCGGCCAACTATTGTTTATCTTCGACGACGCCGCGGAGGGGAGGGGGCCGGCCCGGAGGGGGGGGGCGCGCGATGTCGAGACTTGTCCGCGAGAGCTGGGCCGGAGCGCTAGGGCGAGAGGAGCCGAGCAGCTGCGCCTGCGCAGTGCGCTTCCCTCGCCTGCCGGCGCCCACCACACAAATCAGACGTTCTCCCCCCGCTGTCGTCACTCGGCTCTCTGGGGCCAGCCAATCGGGAGTCGAGTTGGAGCTAGCCCGCCGCCCCGCCCCGCCCTGGCTCCTCCCAGCAACGGCCGCGCTCCCTCCGCCCCGCGCGGCCGCTGGGCCCGCGCGCTGCCGGGCTCGCCTCCCTTCGCCGTGGAAAACCCCTCCGGGTTGTCGGCGGATGCGGAGCGCTCGCCGAGCGGCCGGGGCTGTCGCGTCTTTTCCTCTGTCCCCCGGAGTGTAAGGCGGCCTGCTGCTCTGAGCGGCTCGCCGCCGCCGGGCGGGAAACCGTGTGGGCTTGGGCCTCCCACGGGTGTGGAGACTCTGAGGAGAAAGACCTTGCAGTCCTTGAAGTGAAATGGCGGGAAAGCTCACTTGGCAAGGTCGTTTGCGAACGCACTGGAAAAGTGTGGCACTTGGGAGCAGCATCTGGGTGGAATTTATCTGACTGGGCATACAGCATTCTCTCCGTGTGTGTCACTTCACGTTGTCACTCGAAAATAGCTTCTACAAAAACTGCCGAGCGCTCCTGTGCTCGGGTAATCATTTGCTTAAGGTCCCTGCTCCTCGCCCAGCAGGTTGCCCTCCAAGCGCCAAAACCTTAAAACGGATTTCCACGGAATTAAAAATAAGCCTCAGACTGGGCAGGTTAGTGTCTTCTCAACAGCGGACGTTCTTGTAGTGATTCTTTTTCAATTTCAGTTTTCCAGTTTGCGATGTGCTCACCATCCACTCCCTTGTGCCCTTTCATCCCGTTAAGGCCTTGGAGATTTGCAAAGGGAACCATCCTAGTACAGAAATAGGAACGGAAAAGATACGCATACAAACAGCTGATCCAAGGGATACAAGTAGACAAAGTCTTTGTAGCAATATAAATAAGCAAAATGAGCTCAATCTGTAGAGAATCAGATCAGTTTTTAAAACGTAGTCAAAATATCCCCTGCGCCAAAATGCACTACACCAGATGGTTCTAGAGTGTGAAAGTACTTGGAAGAATCCCAGCTTGTTTTGAAAGATGATCCACAAATCTGCTATCAAAACCTACAGTTAAAACCTAGACAGAAACCTATAGGCCATATTTTATAACGAGGCCAAAATCCTAAATGAAATACTAGCAATTCTAATCCAACACCTTCCATACAAAGACTTGCAAGAGAGAACAGTTTGTGTAGCACCATATCCTTCATTAAGGAGTTTTCCCAGCTCCACCCCACTACCCCAGATGACAAGAAGTTGGGTTTTTTTTTATTTTATTTATAAATCTTTTTCACTCAGTCTCCACCACTAACCTCCAGGTCATCCATCATTACCCTGATTAATATATATAGGGTCCTCTCAACTTATATTCATCGGGCCTGTGTCCCACTCTTCACCAACCATGGTAGCCATTTCACTCCACACTTGATAGATGAACAGCTGTAATCAGCCATTTTCCCTTTATTCTTCACCTTCTTTAAATGATCCCCATTAACTTTCTGTTCCAAATGGCAACTGGAACCTGGCAAAACTACTGCTCTGGCAACTTTCTGAATACAAGAGGTTGTTTTTTTCCCTTCATAGCTCTTCTTATCTTTGAAGCTACTCCTCATGTTGCCTTCAAATCATTTCCTTCCTCCTTCAGAAGCATAGACTCTTTTAAAGTTAATACAAGCCACCACTACACAAAGGTGTCACCTACAGATCCCTGGTAACGCCCCTTTTATGTTTGCGGTTCACTGTCTTCCACTACTTGTCATTTCTCAGCCTCTTCATTTTTTTTAAATTAATAATTTAAAAAAATTTTAATTTTTAAATATTTTTAGAGCCACCATAGCTCTAAAAACTGTCTGTTGATGACTCCCAAATCTGTATCTTCTGTCTTGAACATTACCCTGAATTTCAGACTCTGAGCAACCATACACTTGAGAGTTCCCCATAGAGATCTAATGGGTATTTCAACTTAACATGGTAAAACAAGTTCTTGATTTCTCCTTATCTGTTCCCCTCTCAGCCTTACCTATATCAGTAAGCATCACCATCTACCTACTACCTTCAAACCAAAAAGCATAGTTTCTATTCCTCTTTTTTCCACCTGTCTTCCCCCTTCTTCTGCCCCTCCCCCAATTTCCAATTATTCTAATTCATTAGTGAATCCTTTTCACTAAATCTTCAAAATCCATACTGAACCCCCTACTTCTCACTATCTCCAGGCTACCAGGCCCATCCACGTCACCATTACCTTTTACTTAGACCACTACATTAGTCTCCTCACAAACCTTTCTTTCACACTTAGTTTCACTTCTCTGCAATTCTTGATCTTTCAAAACGATAAATCAGAAAAGTGATTTACTACTCAGTACACTTAGTGACATCCCTCACGTTTAAAATCTGGTACAAACTCTTTTTGAAGGCCTACATGGTTGATTTGGTCCCTAAATGTCTAACATAATTTCATAAGGATTTTTCCCCCTTCCCTTCTTTGAACAAGCCAAGCTATTAGGGTCTTTTGTATTGGCTGTTCCCTCTCTTTAGAATGCTCTTTCCACTATTATCAGCTTTACAAACTGAATTCTTCTTACTATTCAGATCTGAGTTTAAATATCAAGGAACTTTCATAACCATATAGCCTAAAGTAACTAATGGTTTTCTATCCTCTAGCCCCAGTTTAATTCTCTGCAGAAGACTTCACGAGCTAATCTTTTTGTTAGTTTATTTGTGTATTGACTCTCTCAATAAGAGTACAGGCACCACGAGACCAGGCAACTTGTCTTGTTCACTGCACTATCCTCTGATCCTAGAACGAAAGTTGTTAAGTGCATTGATTAATTTATTCATTTGGCAAGAAATGTTTAAAACTGATATGAAGAAAATGAAGAAACTTTACCAGAAGAAAAATAAATCTCAAAAAAAGTGGAAAAATATATCACATTCCTAGATGAGCAGCTTAATTTGTCCAAATTAATCTACAAATTTATTATAATTTTAGAAGTTGATTCCAAATTCCTGAAAGTTTATTACAAGTTGATTTTAAAATTTATCCAGAAAATAAAATAGATAAGAACACAAAGATGTTATTGAAAAAGAAAACTATTGAGATAATTAGTTACTCTACAGGTATCAGAATATTTTAAAAGGATGGCGGTGTCAGAGAAATGAGCAAATGAATCTGTAGAATAGAACAGAGGGTCCAGAAAAGGATTGATGCATGTATGGGAAGGGGAGTATATGATGAATATGGCATTTCAAACAGTTGAGGAAAGGACTGATTATTTACTAGCAAATATTAGGATGCCTAGTTATCCCTTTGTTGGGACATCTCATTATCCTTAAAGGGAAAAAAAGTGAAGTTCTTATACCAGTTTTTAAATATTAGTGAGTGAATTAAAGAGCTAATTTTTTTCTTTAAAAATTTATTACTTATACATACAAGAACTGGTATAGGCCAGAAATTTGGGGGAGGGGAGAGGGGAGCTGTGAGAGGATTCACCAGAGACAGAGCAGCGAACAGAAGAGGCAGATCTACTGAAATCAACTGCTGAGGGGAGCATGGGGTGAGACAGGAGAGGTCTGCTGTGCCTTGTGGATACCTCCCTGGCTGGGGATCAAACTCATGTTGCAATGGCTGGTGGTGTCTTGATAGCACTGAGACTTTAACCTCTGGGCCACCAGGGAGGCCCTAAAGAGCTTAATTAAGAAAATGGTATAAATGTACATGAAGAAATTATGATTTTTTTTCACCTATCAGACTGACAAAAACCTTTTTTTTTAATTTATCATTTTTTACATTGTTTTAGACAATATTTGCTTCCCCCCACCCCCTCAGATTGAGTCCCCATAGAGTTTCCTTCCCCAAGGCACCCATGCACCATCACCACAGTCCCTAGTGCTCCTCCCTCCCTCCCTCTCTCCCTCCCTCCCTCTCTCCACTCTCCCTCCTACTCCCCTGCAGTATGTCTCTGGTTTATAATTGTCTGTTTTTGCTTTGTTGTGTTTTGTACTGTTATAATTTTTTTTTTACACTGATGTCTTATTTGGTTCCCCTATATTCCTGTTATAGGTGAACCATCCAATATTTTTCTTTTCCCTTCTGGCTTATTTCACTGAGCATAATTCCTTCTAGCTCCATCCAAGTTGCTGCGAATGGCATGAGTTTATCTTTTTTGATTGCTGAATAATATTCCATTGTGTGTGTATACCACATCTTCTTGATCCAGTCATCTATTTTTGGGCATTTGGGTTGTTTCCAGGTTTTACCTATTGTAAATAATGCTGCAATAAACATAGATGTACAGGTGCTCTTTTGAATCACTGTTTGACAAAAACCTTTTAATTTTGATAATATGTATAGCTGGGAAAGGTATGGAGATAAGCAATTCTCATCAGCTGTTAGTGGAAATATAATTTGATATTTCTATTTCAGTCTATATCAGCTGAAATTTAAACTACATATGTTCTTTGGCCTAGAAGTTGACTGCTAGGAATTAACCATATAAATATCTTTGGAAAAGGTATGTACATAAGAGCTTTCATGATAGCAATGCTTATCATAGCAAGTTAATACTTTTTTAAAATACTGGAAGAAAATGTGGGATAAAATATACTCAAAAAAGAAACAAGACCTCTTAACTCTCTTCTCGTATATTCCCACTGGTTTTATGTTTAAAATGTCCTTTTTACTTCTGAGATTAAATAGGACTAACATTTCATGTTTATCCCCCGAAAACATGATTAAATCCCCCGAAAACATGATTAAATCCCCCAAAAACATGATTAAAATGTGTTTCTGTGTTCAAGTTCATATGGAATTATTTTGGCATGAGCTGAATTTGAATTTTTTCCACATTAGTATGTTTCCCAATGTCTTTTGTAAAATGACTTTTTATTTATTTATTGGTTAGTGATACCACCATTATTGTATAATAAGTTTTTAGGTATCCTTGGATCTTCAGGGGTAATTCTTTTTTTTATACTTTATAAACATTGGTTTATAACATTATATAAGTTTCCAGTATGACATTATATTTTGATGTCTTTATACACTGTATCTTGATCACCACTTAAAGTCTAATTTCCATCCATCATCTTAAAAATGACCTCCTTTACCCAGTTCACCTCCCCCATGGATTAATTGTTCCTATCCATAATTTATTGACTTGAGAGTTGTATCTTGCTTTAATTATTGAGTTCTAAATCTTTAATCATAAACTGTAAGAATTAATTTTGGAAGTAAAACAAAAAAATCTAATAAATTTGTTATTGTTTTTCCCATAGCCAGAAAATATCAGTAACATCTACTAAGTAATGGCCCATTGCTCATCTATTAAAGCCAACCTGTGTATTTAGAATTATAAGATAATGTGTCTAAAGAGATTAAATTCTATACCCTTCCCTTTACTCTGAACCATTATTCTTGTAACTCAGTATTTAGCAAAATAATCAGTCAATTCTGACTATCACTGTCACATTCATTGTGCACAAATGTAAACTGGTATGAGACACAAAATTAGAGTCACTGCTGCCGGAGTCCCAAAGGTGTCAAACCTGTATGTGTTCTTAATTAGCCATGGAAATTCAATCTGTCATGTTTTCTACAGATAACTGGTTTCAGAGTCATTAATGTGGAAAGAATATTCATACCTTTTCAGATAGCACTGCTTATATACTTGGCTTTGTTTTCTAGAGCGATCTGACCTTACTCTTGAATTTATTGCTATATCTTGAGAAAAAGTTTCATGATTTTCATTTTATTAAAAGGTAAACAAAAGTTATTTGTTTAAATAATTTGGAAATGTGTTTTGTTTCTTGAAGTAATTACGTATGACTTAATTCTGCTCGGCAATACTATTTACTCTGCTTCTGTTGGAGGTTTTAAGCTACAAATAGAGTGCCCTTGAGAATTGAAGACAAAATCAGAGAAGACTACCTTTAAGATAGGAACTAGTAAAATTTAAACACTGTGTTTGCTATTGAGTGCCAGCAAGATAATTTGGTTTCTGAGCAAGGGTAAGAGTAGATTATTTTAAAACACTAACTGCCTCTTTTGTGCTAAGTTGTAAGGCATAACATTCTCCCTCCTCCCCCCCCACCCCATTTTCTTTTTCAGTGCAGTCTGTGGGATTTGAGTGAACTTAGAAGGTACTTCAGAGCTGACTTTTAAAGGTGAAATATTAAATCACCTATTTAAAGACAGGAAGCTTATTATTTTTAAAAGAATATTGGTCAAGTAGCAAGAACACTTAATAACATAGTTTGCTTTTGATTTAATCTTTTATTATTCCCCTAGGATATTCTCTCAGCAAAATATTGGATTGTCCCCCTGCATACACTTTAACAGAAAAATTGATTTTACTTTCCTAGCTATTTAATACAGCACAAATTACTTAGATCTACCTCCTAAATTGTTGTTAAAAAAAATAGTACTTGGGGGCCTCCCCTGGTGGCACAGTGGTTGAGCACTGGGCTGGGAAGCTGCCTGCAGCCTCCGCAGAGCCAGTTTGATCCCCGCCTGCCAGCAAGGGTCCCACATGGCACGCAGACCTCTCCTGCCGCGCCCGCTGCTCCCCTCAGTAGTGTATTTCGTCAGTCTGTTCTGCTCCAGCTCTGGCTCTGGTGAATTCTCTCACCCTCCCGCGCTTCTGACTGTACCCAGTGCTTGTATAAATAAATAAAAATATAAATAATATAATATATATATTATATATATTATATATTATATATAATATATATATTATATAAAATTATATTATATAATTTATATATTATATATTTATATATATAATTTATATATTATATAAATTATATATATTATATATATATAAATATTTAAAAAAGAAAAAGATTTATTTATTTATACAAGCACTGGGTACAGTCAGAAGCGCGGGAGGGTGAGAGAATTCACCAGAGCCAGAGCGGAGAGCAGAGCAGGCAGAGGGACCGAAGTACACTGCTGAGGGGAGCAGCGGGCGGCAGGCGAGGTCTGCGCACCATGCGGGACCCTCCTCCGGTGGCCTGGGAGCAGCCGGGGATCGAGCCGGCGCTGCAGAGGCCGCGGGCAGCTTCGCAACCCAGCGCTCAACCGCTGCGCCACTGGGGAGGCCCAATAAATAAATCTTAAAAAAAAAAAAATAGTACTTGGAAAATGTCTAGGACAGTGTCTGCATACAATAAGCACTCTGTAACTGTTAGCTCTTATCATTGTTATTAATGATTTATTTCTATTAAGCTTTGTCATCAAATTTTCTGAATAGTTTTATTTTTCACCTTATTCTCCTATAATCTGGATTTATCCTCTTTATCATCCAGAACCATCCACTACTTACTTCCTAATTACAAACTTGAATTCCAATTATCTTGCTCATTGACCTCTATGCTTACTTTACAGCTTTCATCACACATATACATATATGTCTTAAATGTTTTATTTTAGCATATATTAGCATATATCCATTTGCCAATCTTTTCATGTGGTGGCAAGACCTCAAGATCTTTTATTTGACTATGAGTCCACTGTTTGGAGTTAAGCATCCTTCCTTTTTCCATCAATATTACATTACCTATGACTTTTAATTTTGACTTCTTTGAAGTAGCACAGAAAACTTAAAACTGAGAAAAATTCAGAACAAAGTTTTCTCAATGCAGAATCTCCTTCTAGATTTTATGACTTCCCTAACCCACCAAATCTTTTACAGTAGTCTCACTCAAACCTAACTCTCAACAGTTTTTTATTGATTTGCCTTTATTAAATCTTTCTAAAGCATTAGATTCAGTTTTCATAGAGAGAACTTATTTTTCCTCCACTTATATTTCATCATATTATGCAACATTTAAATATGTAATTAAACAAGAACAACTGGAACAAACAGGTTTGTGAACAAGTGTTAGCTCAGCTTGTAGGTGCAGTGCTGTCTCGTTGAATGAGAAAATTGAAGTCTAGCTTCAAAAATTCAGCATGCATTAGGTATTAGTGTCTTTTTTAGAGGCAATGAAGAACACTAGCTAATCAGACAAATCATTTAAGTGGAGATTGGTGGAAAGAACTTATGCTGTGTAATTATTCTTGAAAGGGCTTTAATAAAAAAATGAGATGAAGTAGAAAAATTCATAGAAAATGACTGAGACTCTTGTAATGAGAATAATTTACTCTGCTGGCTTTTAAATACAATAAACTAAAAGTGAAATAAAAAATTTTCTGATACTCTAGTGGACAATTTGTGTGTTTGCCATCCAGCTCACTATTCTTTTGGTAAAATGATACAATGATTTTCTTCTAGGGAATCACTCCCTTCTCCACTCAAACTATTGGGTAGCATTAGTCCCAATCCCAGTTTTAGGCAAGGGCCCATATTAGGATAGACTAGTCAACATATTCCACCTCTGTGGCCTTATTGTTCATTAATGAGCTCATAACTTATGCACAAGTCAAATATGAAGAGACATTTGCTGGGGTTTCTGGGAGAGAAAAGCTTATCCATGTTAATAAAATCACTGATAGAGATATTTATTTCAGGATTTGGTGTCTACCAATGTCAAATTGGGACTGCTGTAGCCATCCTGCTAACAGGAGGGAAAATAGCCTGAGATGAGGCTGACATTCAGAATAAAAGATGTGGGAGCTAGGTCCTGGTGACATTATTTCAATTTAGAATTAACTCATGACCATCTCTGGACCAACCAACATTCTTTTCAGTTTCCCTTTCTTGTGAAACCAATTTGCCTTATATTTTTCTTCGCTTGCCACAAAAAGAATCTTCAATGACAAATCTGTTCCTCCTCACTAAGGAACTGGGAATGACACAATAATTCTTACTTGTTAGGACTCTGAAATGTTTTGCATTCTTCTGTGTTGCAATGTTGCTTTTATCCCAATAGTCTGTTCCGAGATTTCTGCTTCTTTGTGTTTCTTTTTGATATCCTAACTTTTGTCCTAGATTGTGCTTAGGCACTAATTTAAATTACAGTTTTTGGGCCTCCCCGGTGGCCCAAGGGGCTGAGGTGCAGCCTATGAAGCTATCTGCAGCCACTGCAGCATGAGTCCTGGTCATGGAGCTACCCATATGGTGCAGCAGACCTCTCCTGACTCGCCTGCTGCTCCCCTCAGCAGGGTATTTCAGTCACTCTGCCTGTTCTATTTCCCTCTCTGTCTCTGCTGGGTCCTCTCACTCCCTGCTCCTCTGGCCTGTGCTCCAGTTCTTGTATGCATAAATAAATAAATCTTTAAAAGAAAAATATTAAAAATAAATTATAGTTTTTATTTTATTTTTTTAAAGATTTATTTATACAAGCACTGGGTACAGTTAGAAGCGCGGGAGGGTGAGAGAATTCACCAGAGCCAGAATGGGGAGCAGAATAGGCAGAAGGACCGAAGTACACTGCTGAGGGAAGCGGCAGGCAGCAGGAGAGGTCTGTCCCATGTGGGACCCCTGCCCGGCAGCCAGGGATAGAACTGGCGCTGCAGAGGCTGCAGGCAGCTTCGCAACCCAGGGCTCAACTGCTGTGCCACCAGGGAGGCCCTATAGTTTTTATTTTTTAAAGATTTATTTATTTATGCATACAAGAACTGGGGTCTAGGCCATGTGGGTTAGCTCCCTGGCTGGGGATAGAACTCATGCTTCAGTGACTGGAGATAGTTTGATAGTGCTGAGATTTTAACCCCTGTGCCACCAGGGAGACCCTAAATTACAGATTTTATGTATAGAGGCTTCATTGATTTCTCTGTAACAGGAAAATATTTTTGTATGTTTCCTGATTTTCTACTCCTAGAAATTCCTATAACTTCATGACTCTTTCCTCACTCATAAACTCATTTTGTATAATGCAGGAAAGTGATGTTAGAAGTTAAATATTCAGATTTTTTGTTTTAAAAATCATGGTATGCAAAAATAAGCAATTCATCAGAATCAGGTAATACAGATTTTAGAAACTTGCAGGCAGACCTCTGCAAGGATGTTCACAGCACCATTGTTTGCAAATTGAAAACATCCATCAATAATGGAATAGATAAGAAAATGTGATGTATTCACATGACTGTGATAGCTGTTAGAGAAATGTTCTTTCAGGAAGAGTGTATCAGACATTGGTCAGCTGACCCATCAACCATTTCTACCTCCTTTCTCCATTTGCCACTTTTTATAGAGGATGAAAAGGCTAAATACTCCTTTCTAAAAGAAAAATACCAGATGGTTTCACTCATAACAGGAATCTAGAAAACCTAAATATGGACCAGGAAAAAGAATAACTATAAGAAAGAAAAAAATCGGGCCTCCCCGGTGGCGCAGCGGTTGAGCGCTGGGTTGTGAAGCTGCCCGCAGCCTCTGCAGAGCCGGTTCGATCCCCGGCTGCTCCCCAGCCACCAGAGGAGGGTCCCACATGGCGCGCAGACCTCTCCTGCCGCCCGCTGCTCCCCTCAGCAGTGTACTTCGGTCCTTCTGCCTGCTCTGCTTCCCGCTCTGGCTCTGGTGAATTCTCTCACCCTCCTGCGCTTCTGACTGTACCCAGTGCTTGTATGTATAAATAAATAAATCTTAAAAAAAAAAAAAAAAAGAAAAGAAAGAAAAAAATCAAAATCAACAAACAACTATGAACCAGAGACACTCTTTGGGGGTAGGGGGAAGGAGGGATTGGGGTCAAAATTGGGGTTGCAATTGTATGGGGAATATAAAAATAATAATAAAAAAAAAAACCTCCCTTTCTAAACTTCCTATACCTAAGACACTGGGTAATAATGATCAATGAGTTATAAATGAAGTTTGTTGGGGAAATTTGGGGACAACGGCTGCTGCATTGCCTTTTGCCCTGCATACAACTGAAAGGAAATGCCGAGAGAAGTACAGAGATTCTGGTGCTAACATTTACCCCAACAGGTGTATTTTATTTATTTTTAATTTTTAAAAATATTTATTTTACTTATTTATGCATACAAGAGCTGGGGTGTAGATCGGGGAAGGGGGACAGGTGAGAGGATTCACCAGGGACAGAGTGGAAAGCAGAACAGGCAGATTGACTGAAATACTGAGGGGCCAGACAGGAGAGGTCTGCTGCACCTTATGGGATAGCTCCCTGGGCAGGAATTGAATTTGTGCAGCAGTGGCTGCCCATATTTTATAAGACTTAACCCCTTGTGGGCCTCCCCTGGTGGCGCAGCACTCGAACGCTGGGCTGAAAAGTTGTCCTCAACCTCTGCAGTGCCGGTTCGATCCCTGGTCGCCGGCGAGGGTCCCACATGGCGCGACAGACCTCTCCTGCCGTGCCCGCTGCTCCCCTCAGCAGTGTATTTTGTCAGTCTGCCTGTTCTGCGCCCCGCTCTGGCTCTGGTGAATTCTCTCACCCTCCTGTGCTTCTGACTGTACCCAGTGCTTATATAAATAAATCTTTAAAAAAAAAAAAAAAAGTCTTAACCCCTTGTGCCACCAGGGAGGCCCAGAGGATTTTTTTATATAAAAGATAAAAATCCCTGTTTGTTCAGTTACTCTTAGTTGAATTTTATATTATTCTCACCAGAAGCAGTCCTAACTGGTACTTTGTCCCAATATGGATATATCTCAAAAATAATGTTGTAAGATACTAACTGAATAATATTAAATGAAAACAAATTGATAATGGTCATTATCCATGGTTAATGTAAATTTAACATAAGTAAAACCTATGCTGTGCCATGTGGGTCAGCTCCCTGGCCAGGAATTGAATTCATGCTACAGTGGCTGGTGATAGCTTTATGGAGATGAAACTTTAACCCCTGCACCACCAGCAAGGCCTTGGGAAGGAATTTTTTTTTTTATAAGATCAATTTCTTCTATTTTCTTTTTTTTTAAGATTTATTTATTTATACAAGAACCAGGGTACAGGCCAGATACGTGGGAGGGTGAGAGGATGCACCAGAGACAGAGTGGGGAACAGAACAGGTAGACTGACTGAAATACACTGCTGAGGGGAACAGTGAGTGAGACAGAGAGGTCTGCTGGGCCATGTGGGAATCTCCCTGACCGGTTGGGATTAAACCAGAGCTGCAGAGGCCACGGACAGCTTCACAGTGCGCTACTCAACCGCCTGCACCACCGGGGGGCTCAGGAAGGAATTTTTTAAGCCCCTTTTTGGGAATCACTATCTGAAAACAGAAGGTCAACAAATTGTCTATCATTTGGATAAACCCACTACAGCAGTCTTCTTGCTTAGATGGATGGAATGCACATAATGAAAATCTAGGCACTATCTCCTCTCAGATACCCTTTCCTCATACCTTAAATTTTTTTTTTTAATGATAGTGGTGAGAATTCTGACCAATCAGATTTCCTCCCTCATTTATTTTTATTTTATTTATTTTTTTATATATTTTTTACTTTATTCTTTTTTTTTTTAATTTTGTGGGACCCTTACCCGGCGGCCAGGGACAAACCGATGCTGCAGAGGCTGCGGGCAGTCTCTGCAGCCCAGCGCTCAACCACTGCGCCACCAGGGGAGGCCCTTTACATTATTCATTTTTAAACAATGTTTGCTCTCCCTTGCCCCACCCCAGGTATAGTCCCCATAGACCTGTGCACCATCACCACGGACCCTGTACCTCTCCTTCTCTCCTTCCCTCCTTCTGTCCTTCCCTCCAATCCTTCTCCCTCCTCTTCCCCTGCAGGATGTCTCTGGTTTCCTTGTATCTGATCTTGTTGGAGAGCCTTTCAGGTAGTTGTCCTGAGTTATCTGTAGGTTTTTTAGTTTTTGAGTGGGGCTTTGAAAGGGTACATAGAAATCATAAGGATTGAAAACCATAGTTACTATGAAACAAATTATCCTGCCTAGAGTAGTATAATAATTTACTAAACATAGATTTTATAGTGGCAATAAAGGTGGATTTCTCATACTCTCAGCAAGCGATATACATGGGGACTCTTTAGTATCCACTTGAAATTATGGCTTAATCATCTATAATATTTCTGTGGTTGGTGAGCTGTGGACTTAGAGATTTTTGAAGAGTACCTACTTATCAGGCATAGGGTGTGAGAAACACTCTAGAGACTCATGACACACAACAAGGAGTCTTTTGGTGATTGTTTATGGAAGAGTCAGCAGAGTGCACGCCATCCCTCAAGCTCTCATTATCCCATGGAGAGGCAAGCTTGGGGCAGCACAGCTGGACATTCTACAAATGGTAGAACAAACACTATGTCATTTAGGGGAATAGGTGCACACCTCTTCAGATGTAGTTACCACACCACATCCACCACCAAAACACCCATAATCCTTCACCACATACCACTGGACCCCCTCACCTTTTTTTCCTACACTCAAGCCTTGCCCTCAGGTTACCATTATTAATTCTTTGGGAGCTGGGATTTCTCGGGTCCCAAGCATGTGTGTCATATAAACAGCTCCGAAGACTTCTGCTTATATCCTGTTGACCATATTTTGTTCCTATGGGCACACCTAACGTATAGAAGACTGGGGAATAAATTCCTTTTTCTGAATGGACCATGTGATCATAGTAAGACTATCACTGTAGAAGAGAGTCTGGCAAGACTAGCCAACCCCCTCACAGCATAAGTAAAAAAAGAATGTGTTCTACAAATATATAGGTATCTCACAGATCCAGAGGGCAGGAACCCTAGCCACACCTAAGGAGGACCTTGAACAGGGACTTACCAGGAAACCAAGGCCACTGTTCTCTTTATCTTTCTAGGAATATAAAGGGCCTCAACTATGCCTTTTTCATCTGACAAGCCCTTTACTTGTTCATCAGCACACATTCACTCAGCAAATATTTAGTGAGCCCCTACCATGGACTAGGACTGTTTGGGCACTGGGGATGAAGGGACTCAAATAGACAAAAACACATATCCCCAAAACATACTCCTAGTCCCTCAAGAATATATATATCTGGGCCTTCCTGGTGGTGCAGAGGTTAAAGTTTCAGTGCTATCAAGCTATCGCCAGCCACTGCGGCATGAGTTCAATCCCTGGCCAGGGAGGTGATCCACATGGTGCAGTAGACCTCTCCTGTCTTGACTGCTGCTCCCCTCAGCAGTGTATTTCGTCAGTCTGCCTGTTCTGTTCCCCACTCTGTCTCTGGTGAAGCCTCTCACCCAACCCCCACCCCACACCTCTGGAGTACACACTAGCTATTTTTTTTTAAGATTTATTTATTTATTTATACAAGCACTGGGTACAGTCAGAAGCATGGGAGGGTGAGAGAATTCACCAGAGCCAGAGCGGGGGAACAGAACAGGCAGACTGATGAAATACACTGCTGAGGGGAGCAGCGGGCAAGTCAGGAGAGGTCTGCGCGCCATGTGGGACCCTCTCCTGGTGGCTGGGGATCGAACCGGCGCTGCAGAAGCTGCAGGCAGCTTTGCAACCCAGTGCTCAACTGCTGCGCCACCGGGGAGGCCCCACCCTAGCTCTTACATGCATAAAATAAATAAAATAAATCTTCAAAAAAAAAAAGAATATATATCTCCTTCAGTTCCAAGAACCCATAATTTTCAGATTTCCTGTTTCTATTTCTCAATTCCAATTCTTTCACAGGAGAAAGGAAGTTCTTAAAAATCAAGGAAAGTTGGTTTCAGGTTGGAGCAATTCAGCAACCTGATCTAGTATCAGCAGATGGCGCCAGTGAGCTAAAGGTGCGGTGAAAGAGACTTCTGGAGCCCAGCCAGACTTCCTCCTGACTTCTATGTTCCAGATGCCCCTCAGTTGTTCAAAAAATTGTTTCTGAGGTTCCAGATTAAGGCCTGGGAGCTGGAAGTTGTCTTCACAGTAATGAGATGGCTACCTTCATGCTAAAGTGGAGGAGAGTGAAAGTTAGTATCCAATGGGAAAAGGAAAGAAGAAAACCAACCAGTTGAAATAAAATATAAATCTGAAGGGGACAGGCTGAAAGACTAAAAACAGGTACAAAGGCATGAGACAGCAGTAGGCAACGCAATGAGTAAGCAAGTGTGGAAGGTGTATTAAATCTAGAGGAAGCAGAGTATCAAAGATCAGGACTGGTTGTTCCAGTCATTCTATGCTGTCATCAGAAGCCATCTTTTTCTTCATCCAGAGTTATAGAATGCTACATGCTTCCTCCATGTGAAAACAATTGACTTCCCATAGCTCTTTCTCAAGTGAAAAACTTTCCCAAAGCCTTCAGCAATCCTCTCTTAGTGCTTACAAGAAGTAAGTCACATGGAATTTCTTTTAGACCAGTGGTTCTCAACAATAGGCAATTTTTTTTCCCACTAGGAGACTTTCAGTAATACCTGAACATTTTTGTTTGTCATATTTTGGAAAGAGGGCTGCTACTGTATTGGATAGAGGTCAGGAGATGTTATATTTTATAATGCACAGGACAACCAATGCAACAAAGAATTGTCTATTCCAAAATATCAGGAATGCTGACACTGGGAATCCCTGTTTTAGACTGGCATCCTGGTTAGGTGTGGAAGGGGTGAATACCAGAGAAAGATTGATAATAAGTGGACAAATAGGTAGAGAAAATGGGGAAGAATGTCCTGTTTGAAAGCAAAAGGAGGAGAATTTTAAGAAGACAAACATGGTTAGTATCCAGTACTATTGGGAGATCAAGTAAGTGTATGACTGAAAATCACCCACTGAATTTATCCATAAGGAATTACTTGAGTTCCTTTTGCCTCAGAAGTTCCAGTAGGGGGTAGGGATCAAATCTAGACTGATATGGAATGAGGAATGAGTGAGAGGTGATGACAAAGAGACCCTGATTGTAGAATAAACAAGCCATTCAAGAAAACTGTCTGGGGCCTCCCCAATGGCTCAAAGGGTTAGGTCTCAGCACTGTCAAGCTATCGCCAGCTGCTTCAGCACCAGTTCGATCCCAAGCCAGGGAGCTGACCCACATGGCACAGCAGACCTCTCCTGTCTTGCCTGCTGCTCCCCTCAGCAGTGTATTTCAGTAGATCTGCCTATTCTACTCCCCACTCTGTCTCTGGTGAATACTCTCACTGACCCCGCCCCCGCCCCCTGCACCTCTGGCCTATACCCCAGCTCTTGTATGCATAAATAAATAAAATAAATCTTTAAAAAAGAAAACTGTCTGAACGGAAGGAGAGAGTCAAGTAGCGAAAGGGCTAGGATAATTTGTTTTTAAATATTGAAGAAACAAGTTCGTTTTTTTAAATGATGACAGGAAAGATCAAAAGAGATTAAGAAGGAAAAACTGGGCGTCCCCGGTGGCCCAGCGGTTGAGCACTGGGCTGCGAAGCTGCCAGCAGCCTCTGCAGCGCCAGTTAGATCCCTGGCTGCAGGGCGAGGGTTCCACATGGCGCGCAGACCTCTCCTGCCGCCCGCTGCTCCCCTCAGCAGTGTGCTTCGTCAGTCTCCTGTTCTGCTCCCCGCTCTGGCTCTGGTGAATTTTCTTACCCTTCCACGATTCTGACTGTACCCAGGGCTTGAATAAATAAAATAAATAAATAAATCTTAAAAATAACCCACAATGTGTTAAAAAAAAAAAAAAAGAAGGAAAAACAGAATGGTAAGGACTTAGAACAGTGATTTTCAAACTTAAGTGTGTATCAGAATTGCCTGGTGTGGTATGAGTCAACACCCAGAATTTCTGACTTCAGAAGTGTGGGATGGGAACTGAGAATTTCATTTCTAGTAAGCTCCCAAGTGCTGCTGCTGATGCTAATCTAGAGATTTAATTTATAGAGAAAATTCCCTTAGAAGAGATAGCTTCACCCCTATGAAAATAAGTAAAAGGCAACAATTGCAGGTAAGTTTGTAGGTTTGAGGAGAGGTAGGACACAAGAATTTATTGCCCATTGTGAAGTAGGAGTGAAGTAGGAGTGAAATCCTATATTTTCTCTGTGA
The DNA here is from genome assembly GCF_964194135.1 of Talpa europaea. Taxonomy (NCBI): domain Eukaryota; kingdom Metazoa; phylum Chordata; class Mammalia; order Eulipotyphla; family Talpidae; genus Talpa; species Talpa europaea. The sequence goes on along the minus strand of NC_140074.1, from coordinate 107,635,426 downwards.
AGTAGGAGTGAAATCATCAGCTAAGAGCAAGGGGAAGGATGACAGGGTAAGAAATTATAAATATTAGGTAAAAGCCCATTGCCCCACAGTGAGCTCTTTTCATAACAATGTACGAAAAATCCCTTTGTGTTGTTACTTATTAAAGGAGCATTTAGCAATTAATTTATGTAGACAAGTTGACCAGGAAGTTAGGTGACACAGTGGTAAACTACTTTCTTTTGGTGCTAACTAGAAACACCTGTTTTGGAAATTTCCAAAGCCAAATCTTGTTGACTGTGTGTTTTGGTGTCGAAATTTAGGAATTCAATTGGTTTTAAAAAGCAAAATGGCATAAAATTTATGAGGTGTGTACTCTATAAATAGAAGCTCTGGTTTCTAATCTTGCCTCACCATGTACCACTGTGAAAACTTGGGCAAATGAACTCACTTTTCTTAGCTCAATTTCTCACCTATAAAATGGGGACAATAATGGCACCTACCTTAAGAGTTTTGGGGACCATCAAAAGTGATAATTTAGTAAGTGCCAAGCACAATGACTTTACCAACTTGTTTCTCATTTTGAGTCTCAGTTTCACAAAGGTCTTGAAGTGTGTTGGCAAAATTGATTCTAAAACCACACCTATCTTCATCCATAATTCTAGATGACCATGGAAAGTTGCAAAAAAGTTATTACTGTAATAGTTAACATTTATTGTGTACCAAGCATTTTTTCAAGCACTTTTACATATATGAATTCAGTTCATCTTTATAATAACTCCTTGGTATGGGTTCTATTATTATTATTATTATTATTAGCTCTATTATTCACATTTTATAGACAAGGAAACTGGCACTTGAAAAAAATAAATTATTTGCTCAAGATCACTCTGAAAATTAAGGGTAGAATTTGAAGACACAGTTTAACTCCTATTTCTTTAAACATCTCACATAATAGCCTCTTCAGGACACTGTAATGTGGATTCACTTCAGATTATATGTCAAATAAATGGATCAGATGAACTGTTATTTGGTATAAATGAATTTTAAGATTCTAGAATCTAGGATGTGGTATCGGGGGCAAGCTTTTTCTCTTTTTACTCTATAATCAAAACTCGGGAAGATGACCTTGTGAACATTAAGGTGTGGCACCAATTGAACAAAGATTAGCTTTAAGCATAATTACCTCACTCAAACTCTCAATAGTCTTATATAGGTAACCACATGATAATTCTTATTTAACTGCATTGTTCTGAAACCTAACCAGTATAGTTTGGGTGGATTAAAAATTAAAATAATGGTTACCATTTGTTTAATACCTATTTCATGCTAGACTTCTACTATACAATAACCTTTAATACCATAATTCTGTGAAGGCAAATACTAATATCTCCATTTAACACATAAAAATTAGAAGTTAGAAGTTAAAAATTTGCTTGAGCTCAAGAATGTTTTCCTATTTCCCAAATTGTACAATGAAAATAGTTATTTCAATGTACCAAGTAGTGTACATTTATTTTGGTTTTTTTTTGAAGATTTATTTATTTATGCATACAAGAGCTGGGGTTCAGGCCAGAGATGCGGGGGGTGAGAGGGTTCACCAGAGACAGAGTGGGGAGCAGAATAGGCAGATCTACTGAAATACACTGCTGAGGGGAGCAGCAGGCAAGACAAGAGAGGTCTGCTGTGCCATGTGGGTCAGCTCCCTGGCCAGGGATTGAACTCATGCTGCAGTGGCTGTGGATAGCTTCATAGTGCTGCGTCTTAACCCCTTGCGTCACCAGGGAGGCCCCAAAGTAGTGTACATTTAATTGTCACAACTTTGAGTTCTGTCAATCTTCCTTGTCTACTTCAAACAAAAGCAATCAATTATTTTAACGACAAAAAAACAACAACCGAAAAGGGCAAGTCAGAGAGTACCTATCTCGTAGTGAAACTCATATGTACTTCCCCAAAACAATGGTCTGCAACCCACTACATAGGTTCTGGAAGAACCTCCCTCCACTTGTGGGGAAATACAGCGTCCCTTCCTGCTGGAGATGAAAGGCATTTTGGGCCCTGTACTTTGAGGACTATACTTGTAAGGACACTCTCTTCCAGCTTACTGACCTCATTCTAATAAGGTCTCTATAATATTTTTTTAACATCCTAGAAGGATTTACCTTCAATTTATGAAATCCGGAGGGTGTAACGATAATCCTATTCTTTCACAAGTAAAGAGAGGAGGAAACAAATCAATCAACAAATTCATAGTACAAAAATAAAATCCCCAAAGGAGGGTCTCCCCTGGTGGTGCAGCGGTTGAGCGCTGGGCTGCGAAGCTGCCCGCAGCCTCTGCAGCACCGGTTCCATCCCCGGCCACCTGCGAGGGTCCCACATGGCACGACAGCCTTCTCCTGCCACCTGCCGCCTGCTGTTCCCCTCAGCAGTGTATTTCATCGGTCTGCCTGCTCTGCTCCCCGCTCTGGCTCTGGTGAATTCTCTCACCCTCCCGCGCTTCTGACTGTACCCAGTGCTTGTATAAATAAATAAATAAATCTTAAAAAAAAAAAAAAAATCCCCAAAGGACAATTGACGATGTCATTGAGATTAGATTTACATATAGGAAAAGGTTGAGGAAATGAAGTGAGGTTAAGGACATATCAGAATTGCAGGTAGATTTGATAGAGTTAATGGTGGACAGTGAGCGGGGCAAGGAGATTCTTTGCCGAAAGAAGACATTTTATCCGCCTCATCTGACAGTGAATGGATGTCACTGCACATAAACATCTAAGGAGATCACCAAACAAGACCTTAGAGTTTCATCCAGAGGCCAACTGAATGCATTTATCTTTCCTGTATTTCTCCTCAAATACGTAAATACGTGCCTCTCATCATTTCGCCTGTATGACTCCCACTCTTCCCCCCCACCCTTTACTTCCAAACCAGCCCCTTTTTTCTTTTTCCTGACTCATCCTCCCACTGCTCTCTTCTCTAAAATATTTTTCCACTGTGCCTTTTGGATATTTGTTTCCATTATAAACAAACTCCCCCGCATTCTTTTCCATAATCTCCCTCCCTCATTGCTTTCTTGTCTTGTTGTAAATTCCTACTCCTGGTATTATCCTTTTGAGTTATCAGGTCCTTGGTCTCCTATTATTCACACCTCATAAAAGGTGGAGACAATTTTGAGTTTTTCTCATTTCCATTATTGTCAGACCAGTATTCCTCTCAGATGGGTAAAAATATCTCTACTGCTTTTTCCTTGCCCACTAGTTTGTGTGTCTTATTTACATGTATAAGAGCCTGCACCACTTGGCTTCTGTCTACATCTGCTCCCATATTGTGCCAGCAGCATGACAATTTCAATTTCTTTTTTTTTTTAAACTTATTTATTTAGGACCTCCCCTGTGGCGCAGCAGTTGAGCATTGGGTTGCGAAGGTGCCCGCAGTCTCTGCAGCGCTGGTTCGATGCCCGGCCGCCGGGGGAGGGTCCCACATGGTGCACAGACCTCTCCTGACTTGCCCGCTGCTCCCCTCAGCAGTGTACTTTGTCACTCTGCCTGCTCTGCTCTCTGCTCTGGCTCTGGTGAATTCTGTCACCCTCCCGCGCTTCTGACTGTACCCAGTGTTTGTATAAATAAATAAATAAATCTTTAAAAAAAACAACAAACTTATTTATTTATGTATACAAAAACTGGGGTACAGGCCAGAAGTGCAGTGGGTGAGAGGATTCATCGGAAACAGAGTGGGAACAGAACAGGCAGACTGACTGAAATACGCTGCTGAGGGGAGCAGTGGGCGAGTCAGGAGAGGTCTGCTGCGCCATGTGGGTAGCTTCCTGGCCGGGGATTGAACTTGCACTGAAGTGGCTCCGGACAGCTTCATAGGTTGCATCTTAACCCCTTGTGCCACCAGGGAGGCCCTCAATTTCTTTTTTTTAAGATTTATTTTATTTATTTGTGCACGCAAGAACTGGTGTGTAGGCCAGAGGTGCAGGGGGAGGTGGTGAGAGGATTCACCAGAGACAGAGTGGAGAACAGAACAGGCGGATTGAATGAACTACACTGCTGAGGGAAGCAGGGCGAGACAGGAGAGGTCTGCTGCGTCATGTGGGTCAGCTTCCTGGCTGGGGATCAAAGGGGTGCTGCAGTGGCTGGTGATAGCTTGGTAGTGCTGAGACTTAACCCCTTGTGCCACCAGGGAGGCCCGATAATTTCATTTTCTTTTGGAAGAACCACTAACCCCGTAACCTCACACTTTCATGACTTCCTCAACTCAGGTGACATATATGTTCACTCCTGTTCAGCTGGGCTCACGCATGAGTATACTAGAAACTGCCCCATATTAGAAATTGCTGACTTCAATGTACTTGCCGTTCTCTATCTTCCATCTCTGTCCACATCTCCCATGCTCTTTTACATAATACAAAGACCTATAGGTTCTCCCCACCACCCAAATTCATTGAGGTTTGATTGACAAATAAAAAGAGAGGTCTATAGGTTTTTTTTAAAGATTTATTTATTTATTTATTTATTTACACAAGCACTGGGTACAGTCAGAAGCGTGGGAGGGTGAGAGAATTCACCAGAGCCAGAGCGGGGAGCAGAGCAGGCAGAATGACAAAATACACTGCTGAGGGGAGCAGTGGGTGGCAGGAGAGGTCTGCGCACCATGTGGGACCCTTACCTGGTGGCCGGGGATCGAACTGGTGCTGCAGAGGCTGCGGGCAGCTTCGCAGCCCAGCGCTCAACCGCTGCGCCACCAGGGAGACCCAATCTATAGGTTCTTGATATGTCTTTCACCAACTTAACAGCCCCATCGTTGCCTCACTTCCTTCCCTCTCTAGTCTGACCTCCCTGGTTTATCATCTCTACTATTCTTTTTAGAGCACCCTTGCCTCCCTCATACCCTTTCCTTCTTCTGTCAAAGTTGATAGCAAAATACCATTCCTTGAATAAATTCTATGTTGTTGTTTCTGTCCCCATAGCAAGAATAATGAAGAGTGCCAGCCTCCCTGGTGGCACAAGGGGTTAAGTCTCAGCATGATGAAGCTATTGGCAGCCACTGCACATGAGTTCAATCCCTGGCCAGGTTGCTGAGCCACAAGGCGCAGCAGACCTCTCCTGTCTCGCCTGTTGCTCCCCTCAGCAGTGTGTTTCAGTAGGTACACCTGTCCTGCTTCCTACTCTGTCTCTGGTGAATCCTCTCATCCTGGCACCTCTGGCCTACACCCCAGCTCTTGTATCATAAATAAACAAAATTGAAAAAAAAAAGATTAATGACGAATGGTAGGAAGATAAGTGCTGCTAAAATTTCTGAATCTGCAGGCTTTGAGTATATACTTGAGAATCTTGTTCCTTACTCTTGGTTGGTTCCTTTCCTCTTCTCTACTACCATTTCATGCTTCTCCACCAAAAGCCGCCTTAAAGGCAGAGGCTACTCACTCTGTAGCTCCGTCTTAGTTTTAAAATCACTTTCTTTCTTTCTTTTTTTAAAGATTTATTTATTTATGCATATAAGAGCTGGGGTACAGGCCAAAGATGCAGGGGGTGAGAGGATTCACCAGAGACAGAGCGGGGAACAGAACAGGCAGACTGACGAAATACACTGCTGAGGGGAGCAGCGGGGCAAGTCAGGTAAGGTCTGCTGCACTATGTGGGTTGCTCCCTGGCTGGCCAGGGATCAAACTCATGCTGCAGAGGCTGTGGACTGCTTCATAGTGCGGTGCTTAATCCCTTGCGCCACCAGGGAGACCTCTTAAATCACATTTATGTATGCATTTATAGAGATCTTTCTTGGTCAGTTTTGATCATTTTTATTTTTCCCAAATCTTTCACTTAGTCCATATTTCCAATATGATACATATTTCTTTTCATTTATACCTGCAAAATGAAAGTGACTGAATGATAGAAAAAAAGCTGAGAAAAGATGTAGAAGAAAAAGACTACATTGCCCCTCCCCCCATTTTGACCCACCCCTGTCTTCAGGTATTTGAGCTAATAATTCTTTTTGACTTAAACTACTTTGAATTGGATTTCTGTCATGACCAAAAGTACTTTATCTATATATAGTAATAGTCTAGCTCTTGTGTGTGCTATGTTTATCCCTTTCTTTTATGCTTCATAATAGAGTCGCAGACCTGATGCATTTACTTATTATTCATATTTGAGTGAGGATAATATCCCACAAACTAAGAATGGGTTTTACATTTTTAATGATCACTTTTCAAATATATATAAGCACCTACTTTTCAAATATATGTAAGCACCTACGTAAATGCTTTGGTTATGTCTCTTAGTCCACAAAGTCTAAAATGCCTTTCTAGCTCTTTAAAAAAAACTTTGGACTTTGAGGCCTCCCCTGTGGTGCAGCCGGTTGAGCACAGCCTCTGTAGCTCAGGTTCGATTCCTGGCGGGCCAGGGAGATTCTCACATGGCACGGCAGACCTCTCCTGTCTCCCCTGCTGCTCCTCTCAGCAGTGCTTTCGGTCTGTCTGCCTGTTCTGCTCCTCACTCTGTCTCTGGTGAATCTTCTCACCCTCCCACGCTTCTGGCTTGTACCCCAGCTATTGTATAAATAAAAAATAAATCTTTAAAAAAAAACCAACTTCCGACTTAGCCAACCTCTGATTTAGATAGACATGATAATTGACTAAAAATATTGTGCATTTATTTTCCTTGGGTCCCTGACTATTTACCTGGTTGCTGTTGAAGTCTTTCATTATGTGAGTTTAAATAACCAGTTTGGCATTTTAGCATCCTGCACAAGATTTGAGAGGAAGTCAGAGTCATCTCGTCCAGAAGTTTGCATTGGTGGACTTTTCCCCATTGTTTGTTTAAATTGCTGCACCAGGTAATAATCTTTGGTATCTGGTTTTCTATTTGACTAGGCTTCTGCTTCAGATACTGGTTATTGACTTAGTTTTTGGCTGTTTTTAAGTTAAGGGTCATTGTCTCATGGAATGAGTCATTTGCCCCCAAGAATAAGGAAATGTCTGCCAGTACTGAGATGATCTACCTGCTTTAATGAGATGTGCAGTCAGGGAAAGATCTCTTCTTAAGTTTTTCTGTTTTTATAATCTCCTTTTTCTTTTTTTTTTAAGATTTATTTTATTTACTTATGCATACAAGAACTGGGGTGTAGGCCAGAGGTTCAGGAGGTGGGAGGATTCACCAGAGGCAGAGTGGGGAGCAGAATAGGCAGATCTACTAAAATACACTGCTGAGGGGAGCAGCGGCAAGACAGGAAAGGTCTGCTGCACCATATATGGGTTAGCTCCCTGGCTGGGGGTGCCGCAGTTGCTGACAATCGCTAGATAGCTCTGAGACTAACCCCTGCACAACCAGAGACGCCCCTCCTTTTTTTCCTTAATTTCTGTGCAGCTACCTTCAGATATTGTTGATCAGCAGCAGCAGAAAGAGTTCCTCCAAAAGGCAGCTGTTACTAGAAGATCTTCTTTCTCAATTCCAAGGTATTAGTGGGAATCTTCCAGGATTTCCTTTCTTAGTTTCCATGAAAGTGTATCCTTTCTTAGTTTCTGTGAAACTGCACTATTCTCTTGGATTGTATATAGTGTTTTTCTTACATTGAATCCCAGGTGGTCATTATCTAGCAGAAATTCTTCCATGACCGCTGTATATATATCTGTCTCCCTTTATTGCTTTATCAGTGATGTACATTGTCATCACTGATGTTAATTTTCTTTTGATTATTTAAACCAGTTGCATGGAGATAGAGGGGTGGTTGTATATTTCTTTTTACTCACACTCAATCATTGCAGGATAACAAAACTCATTAAAGACAGGAAATAAATCTTGTCAGACTACCATCTGGGAACCCAAAAAGACACAATTCATGTCTCAGCAGTAAAGTCGTGAATGACATGGACACAACATGTACTGATTCTCAGGGGAAGAACTGAGAGTCTGAAGAGGAGACATTATAGATTGGCACTACGAATGCCAGGTGCAAAGTCCAGAATTAGGAAGAATTAGTTCCTCAGATAGCCCATGTTGCTTTTCCCTTTCCCATAGGTAGCAGTGATTGGATAGAGAACACATCCTAGATGAATTAAAAACACAGAACAAGAGGAATAAGCTGGGATTTATCCCAGCAAGGGCTACTGTACAGTGAACTTAACAATACTCTCAAGTTATCACCTTCTATCCAGGGTAAGCTATCCGTAAGTGATCTTCTATGCACAGCAGGCTAGTTGGATGCTCTCTATGAAGTGGGTTTCAATAACTTCTAGACATTCCATTTAAGGCAGCGATACACCTTAAGGATAACTGGAGTATTCTACATCAGAATAAGCTTAAGTCATGATGTGATGGAGACTCACAACCCGCCCTTGAGTTTGGTGAAAACAGGACAGACTTTAAATAAAGACTCTACTACATAGATGTATGATACATGAGAAGAATCATGTTTTGGAATGAGCTTGCCTTGAGATCAGTATCCAGAATAGCAAAGCGAGGACCTCAGTGAACTCTCATTCCCACAAAAAATAGGAAAAGAAGGGGGAGGAGATGGAGAAGGAGGAAAAAGTGGAGGAGGAAGAAGAAAACAATTAAACTCTGGCAATTCAGAACTTTGAAAATTAATCAAAATAATTTAGGAGAAGCTACCTAACTCTGGCAAAAAAGAGGGATTCTGTGATAGTTTAGCTTGCGGATGGGAAGCTAGTTCCATCTGCCCTTCCTCCCAGCTCAGTTTTGTGGTAGTCATAAAACCCAGCTGTATCAGTGGCGAGGACTGACCTCTTGTGGAGCTTAGTTAAAAGCACCAGCCCCAGGGCCTCCCGGGTGGCGCATTGGTTGAGCGCTGGGTTGCGAAGCTGCCCGCAGCCTCTGCAGAGCCGGTTCCATCCCCAGCTGCTCCCCGGCCACCGGAGGAGGGTCCCACAGACCTCTCCTGCTGCCCGCTGCTCCCCTCAGCAGTGTACTTCGGTCCTTCTGCCTGCTCTGCTCCCCGCTCTGGCTCTGGTGAATTCTCTCACCCTCCCGCGCTTCTGACTGTACCCAGTGCTTGTATAAATAAATAAATAAATCTTAAAAAAAAAAAAAATAAAAAATAAAGCACCAGCCCAGACAGTCAATATTTTTTCTGAACTTGCAGTTGTCTCGCAAATCTCTATTTGTAGAAAGTTGTGTCTGTTTAATTTGACTCAGAACTCAGTTCAGCAGAAAAGAAGCCCCACTCCTGGGGCATTATCAGAATAGCCATCTACTGGCAACATTGCCGCTGCCTAAGGCTCTGCGTTTAGCTGGGGTTGCAAGAGACACACTGGGAATTTAAGAGAATATATTGGAAAACTAGGTAATCATTGGGAACTTCAAAAGTGACCCGTCATCCCAAGGCATCTATAAGGTGACTCTACAAGGGTATGCACATGCCCGGGAGAGACATGGTCGTGGAGAAGCCCCTTCTCTCGTTTCTGTCTGACTATAAGGCTCTTTGCAAGCAGAAAAATGGAAACACAGGCAGTCTGGTGAACTGCATTGCTTCTCACACAGATTTCCTTGATAGAGGATGGAAGACATAAAGATGAGGTATTTAAAGATATGATGATCTTTGGCTTATCACTAATTTATACTGAAGAGTGATGTCTACAAACACTGAACTTTAAAAACTTTTTTTTTAAAGCTCACAGAGAACTCAGTGGTCACATACTGCAGGGAATATGGAATCTAGTCTTTAAAAGTTGTTATACAGATAATCATCAACAAGAGAAGAAAAACAGCAACAAACCCTTGAAATTATGCCACATGTAGAATGAAAATAATAACCAACAGAAAATGTTCATGAGGGGATCCAGATTTTGGAATTATCAGGCAAAAAAAAAAAAAACCCCATCAACTTCATACATATAAATATATCCAAAAACTAAAGGAAACTATGTCTAAAAAACTAAAGGGAAGTGTGGCAATAGTTCACCATACACACAATATTAGTAAAGGATGGAAATCAGCTCTCAGTAGAAATTCAAGAGTTGAGACACACAATAACTGAGATGAAAATCTTGTGGGAGCTACACCTTCTCTCAGTAAAAGGTGTTAATTCCTCCTTGGGCCTTTCTCAGGGATATTTGGGTATTCTTATGACATGGTTCTTATGACATTGTTGCCAGTTCACAATAAGCTGTACAAAGTCGGGAATCATCTGGGTTCCAGGTTTTTTTTTAAAGATTTATTTATTTATTTATTTATTTATTTTTCTACTATTTTTTTTTATTTTATAGAGGCATGTTTTTTTTTTTTAAACAAATCTGAAAAGATTTTTTTTTTTAATAGAGGCATGTTTTATTTATTTGTTTGTTTTGTTTATACGTGCATTGGGTACAGTCAGAAGCGCGGGAGGGTGAGAGAATTCACCAGGGCCAGAGCGGGGAGCAGAGCAGGCAGAAGGACCGAAGCACACTGCTGAGGGGAGCAGCGGGCGGCAGGAGAGGTCTGCGCGCCATGTGGGACCCTCCTCGGGTGGGGGTGGCCGGGAGCAGCCGGAGATCGAACCGGCGCTGCAGAGGCCGCGGGCAGCTTCGCAACCCAGCGCTCAACTGCTGCGCCACCGGGGAGGCCCTGTTTTGTTTATACATGCACTGGGTACAGTCAGAAGCGCGGGAGGGTGAGAGAATTCACCGAGCCAGAGCGGGGAGCAGAGCAGGCAGAAGGACCCAAGTACACTGCTGAGGGGAGCAGCGGGAGGCAGGAGAGGTCTGCGTGCCATGTAGGACCCTCCTCCGGTGGACGGGGAGCAGCCGGGGATCGAACCGGCGGCGCAGTGGCCGCGGGCAGCTTCGCAACCCAGCGCTCAACCGCTGCGCCACCGGGGAGGCCCTAAAGATTTATTTATTTATGCATACAAGAACTGGGTGTAAGCCAGAAGTGAGAGGGTGTCCCCAGAGTGGGTGATCTGAAAAAGTCCTGTATTCATTCCCTTTTATAGCCTAGTCTCCAAAGCCACCGATGGTCTCTTCCACAATAAACACTGCTCACAAAGCTCAACTTACATAATTTAGGAAAGGAGAGTGGACAATGTGACATGCTAATTATTAATGTAATTAGCCTAGTACCTGACCTTTATTCCCTATACTTTAGTGCCTAGTAGCTGAACATTTATTTCATATACTTTCCCAAAATATCTTATTATCACAGTAGCTAAGAACTTGGCCAACATGATACCATGAACATCAAATATTTTCCTCTTAATGATTGTATCATGATTCATTTGGAGGGACACAGAAAAGATAGGAGAAAAGGTATCCAAGGCTATTTTGGCTAGTTTGTGTGCTGAATGTGTAACAGGGTGGTCCCCAGGAAAGGGGGAGGTCCCAGGTTCCCTGCCCCACCCAAATGGAAGGTGGAGCTGAGCAGGGAGAGAAGAAGCTGCAGAGGAGACTGAGGAAAGAAGGAAGCAGGATGGAGAGCCAGGAGGAGACCTGGAGGAGGCCCATGGAGCCTAGAGACACTTGAAGAAACTGTGCTTGCCTTTTGGTCGTGGACTGGGTGACCCAGATGTGGGTGAGACCCGTGGGGAGGTGACAATGGCAGCTTTTATCTTGATTTTGATTTTGCTCTTTTCCTTCTGGGCTTGTCTGGTTGTTTCTGACCCTTTTCTGTGGGTCCCCACTGGAAGATGCTTTCGCCTTGTGGCAGGCTTTGGGGCCTTGCTCTGGGCCAATCCCATTTGGATGGAGTTTTACCCACGAGGGGACGGGTAACATTGGGTGCTTGATTTAGAAACTATATTCTTTGCCTTTTCTGTATTGTTTCCTAATTGTATTAAAGTTCCTTCCCATTAAAGTCTCATATGTTTTGTGTTGATGCGGTGGATGGCAGAACCCATTTAGAATAGGCAGGTTTGCGGGAATTGGGCTGCCCCTCTCCCTGCCCTGTAACAAATGGACCAGAGTGAAGGATTTCTTTAAATCAGCCCTACCTGGCCCACACTCCTATCCATTATCAGTGACTTTGTTACATCTGGTTCTTATACAAGTTCTGTCCACCAGGGGGCATTTTCAAACTAGAAGGTATGAAATTATGTTGCAAGAGTCACTCTTGCCTGATTCTGGAATGATCCAAAGTTAGAAAAATGACATCCAGTTTCAGAGAGGGTGTGCCCTTTCTGAGGAAACAAGGCCTTTTGAGGACACTAGTTAGTAGAGAAGAAAAATATTACATCTTGTTTCAGGATGCAGATTGTTGCCAGTTCACAGTGAGCTGTACAAACTTGGGTATCATCTGGGTTCCAGGTTTTATTTTTTTTAAAGATTGATTTATTTATGCATACAAGAACTGGGGTGTAAGCCAGAGGTGAGGGGGTGAGAGTATTCACTAGAGAGAGTGGGGAGCAGAACAGGCAAATGTATGGAAACATACTGCTGAGGGGAGCAGCGGGCGAGGCAGGAGAGGTCTGCTGCTCCATGTGGGTTAGCTCCCTGGAAGGCCTGAGATTGAACTCGCGCTGCAGCGGCTGACAGTAACCTGATAGTGCTGTCCTCAACCCCTGTGCCACCACGGAGCCCTTGGTTCCAGGTTTTAGTACACAATGAACTTAATCATCCTTCTGCTTCTTAGAATTGTAGGCAGGTTCTAGTTGGTTAGGAGTGCCTGGGCTTCCCTCTTCGTCTTGACATTAGGTCTTATATTTTGATCCATAAAGAAATTACTTATCACAGAAATCCTAATCTACCCAGAGTGGTTGGGAACATACCAACATTGAACTTTTTACTTATCTCTACCAAATGAACAAGAAAACAAAGTCAGCCTTCTGCACATCAGATTGCTGGTTTGTTTATGGGATTGTCTTCTGCCAGAAGACTCACCCACTAGGCAGAGGAAAGGTGTATGAGCAAACTGTAATTCATAACATATCCGCCACAGAACTGGCCACCAGTGATCTTGGGTAGGTGCAGATTCTACCTCCCAGGAATTACAATCTTGACTGAAGACATATAGAAGCAATTTAGAAGGTAGATGACTTATGGCAACATTCTAAAGAGAAGTTTTGTGAATTCCCTGGGCTATTATTATTTGCAATCTAAATAGGACAAAGGTTAAAAAAAAAAGTTATCTGAATTGGAACAGGAGAAATAAAACTACCTATGCAACTCAAGTGTCCATCAAGAGATGAATAAATAACCAACATAGTATACAGACAGATAATGGAATATTATTCAGTTATAAAAAGGAATGAAGTTCTGATACATGATATCAGATGAATGAACCTTGAAAACATTATGCTGGGCCTCCCTGGTGGCCCAAAGTGTTAAGTCTCAGCACTACAAAGTTATCACAGCCACTGCAATTTGATCCCTGGCCAGGGAGCTGACCCACATGGCACAGCAGACCTCTCCTGTCTTGCTCTGCTGCTCCCCTCAGCAGTGTATTTCAGTAGATCTGAGCCTGTTCTGCTCCCCCTTCTGTCTCTGGTGAATGCTGTCACCTCCCTGCAGCTCTGGCCTACACCCCAGCTCTTGTATGCATAAATAAATATTTTTTTTAAAAAGAAAACATTATGTTAAGTGAAATAAGCCAAATACAAAAGGACAAATATTGTCTGATTCCACTAACATACAGTAGCTAATGTAGTCAAATTCATAGAAACAGAAAGTAGAGTAGAGGTTACAGGCACTGAAAAAAGGGGAGGATGAGGAGCTATTGCTTAATGGGTAAGTTTGTTTGGAGTGAAGAAAATATTTTGGAAATAAATGGTGGTGATGATTGCGCAATACTGTGATTATAATTAATGCCACTGAATTGTACACTTAAAAATGATAAAATGTCAAAATAAAAAGAGACTACTATTTTTTCCAGGGTTTGTAAGTTACTTCAACAATTAACTATTTCTTATTTTCTTTGCATATAGCAGTAACTTTCTGTGTTTAAAATCAAAGGAATTTAAATGACATACTTCTATTGCTATCTCATTCTTTGCAGATCAGGAACCCTGAGTAGTCATCTCATCAGCCTTATATTCATAGATTTTAGAGATCTACAATGTCAATTCGACGACAATGGATAGAAGCTTCCATGGGAAGTGTGTGACTTCTTGAAAAAATATGGAAGAAAAATGAGTGACTATTTTGACCTTTAGTTTTGTGAAATTTCATATAACAGAATCTTTATTTGTAATCCTCAGTTTTAGGAATTACATGAAGAAAGATGAGGGAAGAGCCTCCAGCAGAAAGTCTGACTATAGGAAATATTAAGACACAAACCAGTTTTAATACTGAATTGGCAGAAGGTAGACTAAATTATCTAGAGGTGATGGAGGAGGGGGGTTTGTTTAGAGAGAAAGGCTTTTTCAATTTTACAATTGAAAGAGACGTGTGAGAAAATCCTTTAGTCTTGGAAAATAGGCAGTCTATCAATGGTTACTATCTCAGAAAAGACATATGGGACCCCACAAGACTTAATAAAGTAGGAGTCAGTTAGTGTTCCTGGATGTTGCTGGAATGATCTCCAAAGGAGCTGGATATGCCCCAGAGGGAGCCAAAGTCCAGATACCCTTAAAAGGTACCCTCTGAAAGCAGCAAATAAAGAGCAAGGCTGGTACCAGGGAAAGCTAAGTGTGCATTTAGTGTGCACAACTTAAGGAGGCCCTTTCTCTCAGGGGCCTGCAAGTGCAGGTTGTCTATAAAATATAAATGTTTGCTACAACTCAATCTTGAGGCCCCATCATACCTGAGGCAAAAAACAATCTTGTCAATTTGAGGGAAACAATCCAATTATATCTCAATTTATTAAAATGCAGTATGTCTAGGCTTGTTTCTCTCTGGCATTTCTTCTCTTTGGAGTTTAAACTCCTACGGGGAGGATGGGAGGGTATTTGTGAGGGTGAGGAGAGGTGGTCGTAGTCTCAGTTTCTACCTGTCTGGTCTACTTTTGACTGGTTTTCTCTACTTAATGGTTTTTTTGCTTTACAATACAGCAACAGCTACCTGTCTGGTCTTCTTTTGATTGGCTTTATCTACTTAATATTTTTTTTTTTGCTCTATAATACAGCAACAGCTTTTGAATTTAGAAATCAAAATGTACTGACATTTCTTTCCGACATTGCACTGTGATGTCCCCACCCTCCTCCCCCATGTTCCCAAAGCAATGGGAGATTCAAAACTAATTATAGGTTATGGAAAAATCTCTCTGGAAGAAGGAAACAATTTTTTTTTGATGATCCAGCAGGTAAGGAGGTACATATAAACATTTGACATATTATAACCCGCGCTCCACATAAAGATATAAGCTTTAGCAGCTTACTTAGGATGTATGTGAAGCTGAATTTAGAATGTATGTGAAGAAGGAAACCACAGACATTGGGATCCAAGTAACAGGAGCCTGCTAACACTTCACATGACAGCTCCACAAAAGATCATGTGTGAGACTTGTTTGGAGGTTAAACTGACAGCCGTTGATAGTTCCTGTAAACTCCACCAAGGATGTACTGGTTTAAGAGGAGAGTTTTAGACTTCAAGTTCATTGACCTCATATCTCACCCTTAGAAGATTCCCACAGGGCAGGAGCTGGAAGAGTACATTATGAAAATAATTCTATGTGCCTGTGTTAAGTTCCTAGAGCTGCTATAGCAACTTACTGTAAACTGGCTGTCTTTCAAAATCAGAAATTTATTCTCTTAAGTTCTAAAAGATAGAAGTCCACAATCAAATTGTTGACAGAGCTATGGTCTCTGGAGACTCGAGGGGAAGATTCTTTCTTGCCTCGTCTCCTAAGGCAACTCCAATCTCTTCCTCCCTTGTTCTGTGGTATTCTCCCTGTATGTCTGTGTTTCTGTTCAAATTTCCTCTTCTTATTACGACAACAGTCATAGATGAAGGTCCACTCTAATCCAGTGTGCACTCACCTTGATTTATTTGCATTTGCAAAGACCCTTTTTCCAAATAAGATCATACACTGATAAAAAAGAAAAAGAAAAGTGAAATAGAGTGCCTTATTTGACAGGCTATTAAGAAATTCCTGCATTTTAACTCTTTGGAGACTATGGATAAAGATACATACTTCTGACTTCTTTTTTTTGGTTAGTTTCCTAAATTTACTAGCTCTCTAAGAGTTAAAGAACTAAGATATTTTTAAAAAGTTAAATGTGGGTCTCCCTGGTGGTGCAAGGGGTTAAGACACAACCTATGAAGTTGTCCACAGCCACTGCAGCATGAGTTCGATTCCTGGCCAGGGAGCCACACACATGGCGCAGCAGACCTCTCCTGTCTTGCCCATTGCTCCCCTCAGCATATTTCAGTCAGTCTGCCTGTTCTGTTCCCCGCTCTGTCTCTGGCGAATCCCCTCACCTCCCACACCTCTGGCCTGTACCCCAGTTCTTGTATGCATAAATAATTAAATCTTTAAAAAAAAGTTAAGTGTTATGAAGAAAATCAGTGTTTTCTGAAAAGTAGCAGCAGGCAGCAGTGGTTAATGTCTTATACATCAGAGCTCTTTTTCAAGGTCTTCAGAAACATGCTTAAGTTTTAGTGAAGCTGAGATTTATGCAGACTAGGCAATTGACTCCTTGAATAACCCATGAGGCCCTAAATGGGATGTTAACATGAGGTTTTCATCTTTGTGTTATTCATTGAGGTTTTTTTTTTTTTTAAAGAGGCATGTATTTTTATTTATTTATTTATGATTTATTTATTTGTTTGTTTTTTTTATACATGCACTGGGTACAGTCAGAAGCGCGGGAGGGTGAGAGAATTCACCAGAGCCAGAGCAGGGAGCAGAGCAGGCAGAGGGACCGAAGTACACTGCTGAGGGGAGCAGCGGGCGGCAGGAGAGGTCTGCGCGCCATGTGGGACCCTCCTGCGGTGGCCGGGGAGCAGCCGGGCATCGAACCGGCGCTGCAGAGGCTGCGGGCAGCTTCGCAACCCAGCGCTCAACCGCTGCGCCACCGGGGAGGCCCCTTCATTGAGGTTTTAACTGTAGTAAGTTCTCAATGTAGAGTCAAATTATTATCAAAATGGCCTGTGAATAAGATGATAAAATCAGTATGCGGCAGTTACCTATCACTTAAGACACAGAATTTATATAAAGGAAGTTGAATAAAAATTGAGTTTTATTATAAGAAAGAAAATATCAACATCAACAAACAACTATGAACCAGAGACACTCTATGGAGGGTGGGAGGCAGGGAAAGGAGGGCTTGGGGTCAAAATAAGGGGGTTGTAATTGTAAGGGGAATATAAAAAATAAAATTTAAATAAAATGTGAAAAAAATAAAATGTCAGAAGGAAAAAGAAAAAAAATTGAGTTTTATATATATACACACACATATATATATAATGTGTTATTTATACATAAACATGAAAAAATGACCCTTTAAAAAGGATTTCTACATGAAGCTTGTCATAGTCATATACTTTGTCTCCCAGGACATAAAGCCCTCCTGTGAATCCTTTGTGTCGTCTTCAGCTAATCTTCTGGGGGGAAAAGGAAATGAATTATACCTTAAGTTCATTGTTGAAATCAAATATGTTTAAGTAACTTCCTAAGCTTGTGGTCCTAAAGCAGTTCGGGAGGATGAAAAATGTCTTTGGGTTATCATGGGGCTGGCTTGAGCTCCCTGGCATGTGATAGATCTTTGTCTCCACAAGCCAGCACTCCTAAACTCTATTTTCATTTCAGAGTCATTGTTGATTTCATTAATGGAATACATTTTAAAATTTGTAAAAAAAAAAAAAAAAAAGGACACGTGACAAATCTCAAACAAGTCCCCTTTTCTTTTTCTTATCTCTATTCTTCCCCCCACAATGCACATTCTGCTACAGTCAATGTTTGGCCCCTAGACCATGGATTTTGATGTCTATTAGATCATGGAAAATCAATATCGCTTGGGCAATGAAGTTTTGTGGATAAGGAGATTGTACTGAAACAGTTTCATGTATTTGTCTATAGCTCAGGAAAAGTACAGAACTGGTGGAAAATCCCTGGAGGAACTGAAGCAACCACATGGGTCTAGTGGCAGATGAATAGAGCTGCAGTTTTCAAATAAGCTGGCACTGAATGAGATCTCTCCAGCTTGAACTCTGAATCAGAAGAACTGGGGAAGGGAAATTTGAGGATTTTTTTTAAAACTTTTTTTTAAAGATTTATTTATTTATGCACACAAGAGCTGGGGTACAGGCCAGAGATGTGGAAGGTGAGAGGATCCACCAGAGACAGAGTGGGAAACAAAACAGGCAGACTGACTGAAATACACTGCTGAGGGGAGCAATGGGCGAGACAGGGGTTGCTCCCTGGCCGGCTGGGGATTGAACTCTTGCTGCAGAGGCTGCAGATAGCGTCATAGTACTGTGCTTAACCCCTTGCGCCACCAGGGAGGCCTGAAATTTGAGGGTTTTTATGCTTCTGTGTAAGCAAGGAAGGGGAGATTCACTTGGGGAGCATTAAATTCTCTTAAAATTTGATCATTCTATCAAATTTCAAATGTTTTGCCTTTTAAAAATAGATGGTTGTAAAAATAGGTGGCATGGTATCATTGGGTGGTGTCATCTAATAAACTAGATTTGAAAATATAACCGAACAGTAAAGTGTGACTTGTCCTGTAGAATATAAGGTAGCTATTGAATAAAAAATGAAAGTTCTGCCTTGACCCATTTCAAAGGCTTCAGGAGTGGTATCAAAGAGGCATTCAAGAAGGCCTTGAGGAGCAAGACAGCTTGTCTTATTTGCTCCAGACCAGTGTCTGGGAGGCAGGCCCAGAATGTGTGGCAGGACTTGTCTGATAATACCTTGATCTCCTCTGGAACACCAAGAAGGTACACTGTGTTCCAGGAACAACTGATACAAAATGGAAAAGACAAGACAAATTCTGAAAAACTCGCCTATTTCAAATCTAACAAGATACTAGAAAACATTTAAAACATAAAGCAGGCCACATAAAAATTTAAACTATTTCTTCCATGGCGAAAATGAAGGCAAAATCCAAATCACAAGCCAGGGAAAATATTTCATGCCATTTGATAAAGGGTTAGATTAGATATACGTTATGTATGTGTGTATATGTGAAATATATGTGTGTATATCAAATATATATGTGTGTATATGAAATACATATGTTTCATATATAAATATATGAAATGAACCACTCCTTAGAGGGGGAAAAATGAGAAAAAAACATAAATTGGCAGCGTATAACAAATAATAAAGCAACGCTTCACAACATGAAAAGTTTTCAACTTCAATAACTTTAAAGTACAAAAGAATGCAGAAGTAAGAAAATGTTTCCCCTATTAGAGAGCCAGAAATATTAAAAGGCCATTCCTGAATATCCAAGTTATGGAAATTAAGAAACCATGTC
Source organism: Talpa europaea (assembly GCF_964194135.1). NCBI lineage: Eukaryota > Metazoa > Chordata > Mammalia > Eulipotyphla > Talpidae > Talpa > Talpa europaea. The sequence goes on along the minus strand of NC_140074.1, from coordinate 107,616,163 downwards.
CTTTTGGTAAAAATGCAAATTGGTATCATTTTTTGGCAGGATTATATGAAAATACCCATCAACCTTTACAATGTTTTTTCTTTTAAAGCATCAGTTCCTCTACCAGAAATGTATCTTTTGTATGGGTGTGTAAAAGAACGGGGGTGTAGGCCAGAGGTGGGGGGGGGGTGAAAGGATTCACCAGAGACAGATTGGGGAGCAGAACAGGCAGATTTATTGGAATCCACTGCTGAAGGGAGCAGTGAGCAAGACAGGAGAGGTCTGCTATGCCATATGCAGGTTATCTCCCTGGCCAGGGAGGGAACTCAGACAGTAGTGGTGATAGTGCTGAGACTTAACATCTAGGCCACCAGGAAGGCCCTATACTGTAACTTAAAGATACAGTATATTCATACAGATGGAAAAGATATATTACATATTTGTTTGGTACAGCATTGAAATAGCAATAAAAAGCTATGTTCAATGTAAATGCCCAGTCAATGACAAACAATTAAATAAACTAGTAAACTTCTATCCAATGGAAGATTCTAGAACCATTGAAATAATGCGTTCAATATCTTTTTTTTTTATAAATACTCTATTTTTTTTTTTATATTGAGGCATGTTTTATTTATTTATTTGTTTGTTTGTTTGTTCATGCACTGGGTACAGTCAGAAGCGCGGGAGGGTGAGAGAATTCACCAGAGCCAGAGCAGGGAGCAGAGCAGGCAGAGGGACCGAAGTACACTGCTGAGGGGAGCAGCAGGCGGCAGGAGAGGTCTGCGCACCATGTGGGACCCTCCTGCGGTGGCCGGGGAGCAGCCGGGGATTGAACCAGCGCTGCAGAGGCTGTGGGCAGCTTCGCAACCCAGCGCTCAACCGCTGCGCCACCGGGGGGGGGGGGGGAGGCCCCTCAATATCTTTTTACTACATCAATGTTAAGCTCAATAAATTACTGCAAAGCAACTCTTCCCACTAACAGTCCAGATGCCCCTTGGTGTACCCTCCCTGTCACAAACATCCTCCCAGAGCAAACCACTTTCTGATTTCATTCACTGTAGATTTGTTTTACCTGTTTTGAACTTTATTTATTTTAAAAAATTTTTTTAAGATTTCTTTTTATTTATTTATACAAGAACTGGGTACAGGCCAGAGGCATGGGAGGGTGAGAGAATTTACCAGAGACAGAGCAGGGAGCAGAACAGGCAGACCAACAGAAGACACTGCTGAGGGGAGCAGTGGGCAAGTCAGGAGAGGTCTGCTGCACCATGTGGGTATCTCCCTGGACGGCCGAGAATTGAACTCGCGCTGCAGAGGTTGTGGATAGCTTCACAGCACAGCGCTCAACCCACTGCGCCACCGGGGAGGCCCTGTTTTGAACTTTAAATGAATGTAATCATACAGTGTAATTTCTTTCATGTCTGACTTTGTGTATGTGTTTAACAAGGACATATTATAATTTTAAAGTTTAAGAAAGAATTGGATTTTTTTGTTTTTCTTTTATAAAAGTTAGCATGAGTAACATATTCTTAGGGAAGCAACTCTGATTTATTAGGCCCAGTTTTAATATTGTATAGAACTTGAGTTAACTCGAATTTCCCTAGACATAGTATGTTAGTAGTCTATTACTGCACAGCAAATTATCCTAAAACCTGGTGGCCTAAGACAACAAACATTTCTTGTTTCTTAGTTTCCATGGGTCAAGAAGTCAGAAGAGACTGAGCTGGGTGTTCTGATTGAGGATCTGTCATGAGATTACAATTCAGATGTCACTGGGGCTGCAGCCATTTTAAGAGTTAGTGGGACCGGAGAATCCACTGTCAAGACAGTTTGCTCTCATGGCTGTTAGCAGGAAGTCTCTTGCTAGCTCTTATAGGGCTTCAGTTGCTCCCCTTATAGACTCTCTAGGGCTCTTTGAGTGTCTTCACATCATGCTAGTTGCCTATTCTCCCACTGACAGTGAGTGATCCGAGAGAGTGGCAAAAGCCATAATGCTTTATTATACCCTAGAGAATAGATATATCATCGCCACTGGTTACACAGACAATCCTGGTACAATGTGAGAAGACACTAAATGAGAGTTACTGAAGAAAAATGCAGTTTTCCTTTACTCTTCCATTCTACTACTGGTCACCAAATATGTTGAGTTCCACCTCCACCCCCCCAACACACACACACACACACACACACACTGACCAGTTCTCCAACATCAGCTGGATGTCCTATAATTCAATTCAGTTCTGACACTATCTGGCATTAACACCAGACCCCACAAGTTACAGGTTAAGTCCCACAAGACTGCCCCCACCTCAGATGCCAATTGCAAGTCCTAGCTTGTCACCTGCACCTCTAATGACCAACCAGCTATAAATTTTAGTTGCCACTATCCTCTTCCCAGGTTTGATGTTTTGCTAGAGCAGCTCACAAAACTCAGGGGTATACATATGTTTACTGCTTTTTTTTAATGTAGTAAAGGAAATGATAAAAAAGATGCTGATGAACACTCACATGAAAAGATAGGAGCTTCTGTCCCTAGGGAGTTGGGATATGCCAGCCTCCCAGCAGATGTATATATTCACCACCTGCAACCCTGGGGATGAGGATTTTTATGGAGACTTCATCATGTGGGCAGGATTGATTATTAATGTAATCTCCACCCCTCCCCTTGTCAGATGGGGGTCAGGAGGGACTGAAAGTTCTAAGCTTCTAATCGTGGCTTGGTCTCTCTGGTGACCAGCCCCTGCCCTGAAGTTATCCAGGAGCACACCAAGAGTCACCTCACAAAAACGTACACTCCTATCATCCAGGAAATTCCAAGGAATTTAGGAGCATCAAAAGTCAGGGTCAAAAAAGAAAAACAACAAAGAAAAATAAAAATCAGGGTCATACATCAAATCTTAAAATAAAAGATGATCCTAGCATCTTTGTGGCTTAGAAAATTACAGATGTTGGGCCTCCCCGATGGCGCAGCGGTTGAGCGCTGGGTTGCGAAGCTGCCCGCGGCCTCTGCGGCGCCGGTTTGATCCCCGGCTGCTCCCAGGCCACCGGAGGAGGGTCCCACATGGCGCACAGACCTCTCCTGCCGCCCGCTGCTCCCCTTAGCAGTGTACTTCGGTCCTTCTGCCTGCTCTGCTCCCCGCTCTGGCTCTGGTGAATTCTCTCACCCTCCCGCGCTTCTGACTGTACCCAGTGCATGTATAAACAAAACAAACAAACAAACCAGCAAACAAATAAATAAAGCATGCCTCTATTAAAAAAAAAAAATAAAATAAAATAAAAAGAAAATTACAGATGTTTTAAGAGTTCTAAGGACTAGGAATAAAGATAAAAATATCTGTAGGGTAAGGAAAAATGTCGGGCTTTTCTGCCCTCCCGCCATCAGGATAGATGATGGATCCCTGACGTCCTGAATGCATGCCTGATGGCGGACACCTGGAATAGGGTGTGGGCATAGGTGGATGGGATTCATCTGGGCTGAGACTGTGCTTTTAAGGGCAGCTTCACGGGGACGCCAGAAGCAGCAGAAGCCGAAAGAGAAGCAGAGAAGAAGAAGCAGAAAAGAAGAAGCAGAAGCAGAGAACGCCAGAGAGCCCAGACAGAGTGAAGATTTGCTGGGGGCTGGGAGGACTGCCAGCCTCCTGGCCCCCCCAGCACCCCTGCCTGCCACGTACCCACTGAACCCCAATAAAAGACCTGCAAAAAGCCACTGAGGACTCTGACTCCTCCTTTACCCGGTCTGCATGGGATCAGAAAACCTGCACTGTGTCCTGTTCCTGCCATTACAATATCTCTCTCTTGTTATCCCATAACATCACAGTAATAAATACCATGAAGGAATCATTGAAAGCTGGCTACCAAGCATAGCATTTTTTTTTTTTTTTTAAAGATTTATTTATTTGTTTGTTTGTTTGTACATACAAGCACTGGGTACAGTCAGAAGCGCGGGAGGGTGAGAGAATTCACCAGAGCCAGAGCGGGGAACAGAACAGGCAGACGGACCAAGCACACTGCTGAGGGGAGCAGCGGGCGGCAGGAGAGGTCTGCGCGCCATGTGGGACCCTCCTCCGGTGGCCGGGGAGCAGCCGGGGATCGAATCAGCGCCGCAGAGGCTGCGGGCAGCTTCGCAACCCAGCGCTCAACCGCTGCGCCACCAGGGAGGCCCCCCAAGCATAGCATTTTGATGCTTCTTGGCAAGAGAAATGGATAGTTTGGGCCAGGACAGGAAAGAAAGATTTTTAATGCATATGCTATTATACTTTAAAAAATTTTTGAACCATTTTGAATACATTACCTATTTAATAGAATAAAGGGGAAAAAATTCTCCCACCATGATTTAGACTAGTAGTTCTCAAATCTATTATGTATCAGAATCACCTGAAAGGGTTGTTAAACCAGAAACAGATTTCTGGGCCTGCACTCTCAGACTTGTGGCACGCTAAACTCTAACCCTTTGCACTCCGAACCATTTTACGATATTTTGATTTAATTTCTTGTGCCATTTCAAGATAAAACTTCAGGGAAACATGCATGTCTCAAAAAGTTGCGTTGAAATAAACTCAATTCCCTATAATCACTAATAAATTGCAATGTCCCCTGAGAGGGGACATCCGAGTGATATGCTAGAATTCCGATGTCCCCTGAGAGGGGACAGCGGAGTGCAAAGGGCTAAGTACTTATGTGGCTGCTTCTTTTTTTTTTTTTTTTAAAGATTTATTTTTTTATTTATACAAGCACTGGGTACAGTCAGAAGCGCGGGAGGGTGAGAGAATTCACCAGAGCCAGAGCGGGGAGCAGAGCAGGCAGAAGGACCGAAGTACACTGCTGAGGGGAGCAGCGGGCGGCAGGAGAGGTCTGCGCGCCATGTGGGACCCTCCTCTGGTGGCCGGGGAGCAGCTGGGGATCGAACTGGTGCTGCAGAGGCTGCGGGAAGCTTCGCAACCCAGCGCTCAACCGCTGCGCCACCAGGGAGGCTTATGTGGCTGCTTCTTTAGCACACGATAGGACAGGACCTGAAGGTAAAAAAGAATTTATTCCCTTTTCTCAAGCTTAAAAGTTTGTTTTTTTTTTTTTCTCATAATGCAGGAATGTTGAAAAGGAAAAGCTAAATTAATTTGGAACTATAGAACCGTTGTTTTAAAAACTTTTAAGCTACCATTTCATGAATGTCATGGTCTTTTTTTAAATTTCTATTTTATTTATTTTTTCAGCAGGGCACAGTAGATTCATCAAGGAAAGGAAAAAGAGGAAAGAGAAATGACTGCATAAATACAGACGGGCAGTCTTAACAAGAACTGCCTCATGGGCCTCCTCGGTGGCGCAGCGGTTGAGCGCTGGGTTGCGAAGCTGCCTGCAGCCTCTGCTGTGCCGGTTCGATCCCTGGCTGCTCCCCGGCCACCAGAGGAGGGTCCCACATGGCGCGCAGACCTCTCCTGCCGCCCGCTGCTCCCCTCAGCAGTGTACTTCGGTCCTTCTGCCTGCTCTGCTCCCCGCTCTGGCTCTGGTGAATTCTCTCACCCTCCCACGTTTCTGACTGTACCCAGTGCATGTATGAACAAAAACAAACAAATAAATAAATAAATAACATGCCTCTATAAAAAAAAAATTAAAAAAAAAAGAACTGCCTCATGCTTTTTTTTAAAGTGAGTCAAAGGAATTCACTGAACACATCTACTAGTAAACATTTCCACAACGTTTTAGCTTCATCAGTTGCTGCTATTTCATCAAGCAGAAAAGTTAGCTTTAAATATCCATGTAAGTATAAAAATTAATGAGCTAATTTAATCTCAATGGATTATTTATCTTTTAACATAGTACACCAAATAGAAATAAAATATTTTGTAATTATTTTTTCAAGGTTACACATTCACATAATTTAAAGAGTTCAATATTTTTGCAAAACAAGTTTTACAAGTTTTATTATATTCCTTTCCATTTTCAGTTCTCAGATTAATTAACTTTTAACAGCTCCAACCCATTAATGAGCACCTACTCTGTGTTAGACACTGCGGAGCCATCCAAAGACATGGCCCTTGGAGTTAATAGTACACCAATAAGCAAAGGAGTTGAAAAATACTTGCAACAACAAAACAAAAATGAATCTGAAAAACTAATTCTCACACCATTACTATTGTGGTTGCACTGATGAGGATCAGACACTCGTAGATTGCCTTAGATCAGAAATCATTCTTCCCCCATGGTTGTTCTCCAATTCTATGCTCTAATTAGCAGTTTCCCCCAAACAGTGTTTCTACTGAGCAGTTTGATCCCTTTGATGTTTGTTTACCCTTTTGATGGAATATTTTCCCAATTCCTGGGTCTTTTACAAATTTTCTTATATAAGTCATATCAATTCTCTATTCGCTGCATTTCTGATTTAAGAGTATGCTTTCTTAGGTCTATCATGTCAGTTAATCCCCATTCACTAAATTCTAGTTCCCAAAATGTTGTCTACATTATTATTTTCTTTATTCTTGTTGATTTATGCCTTAAAGAAATACCCTTACTGTTAAATATAATGGAGTTTTGACAGGAGTAAAGTTTTTGGCAAAAACACACAATTTCTCAAATTACCATTTTTAACTAGAAGTCAGACTATTTTAAATACTATATAAAATTCTACTTTGTAAAATAATGAATACAAAGCAAACACTAAATTGGCCAAGGTAGTGAACAAACCACATGTATTTTACTTCCTAGCTCTCCAACTTCCTGATGAAATTGTTACAGGGCAGGGAGAGGGGCACCCCAGACCCCGCAAACCCACCTGCTCTAAATAGGTTCCGCCAACTACCACATCAACACAAAACATATGAGACTTTAATGAAAAGGAACTTTAATACAATAGGAAACAATACAAGAAAGGCAAAGAATATAGTTTCTAATCAAGCGCCCAAAGTTACCCGTCCCCTCGTGGGTAAAAGTCCACCCAAGCAGGATTGGCCCAGAGCAAGTCCCGAAAGCCTGCCACAAGTCTAAAGCATCATCCAATGGGGACCCACAGTAAAGGATCAGAAACAACCAGACAAGTCTGGGAGGAAAAGAGCAAAATCAAAATCAAGACAAAAACTGCCATTGTCACCTCCCCACGGGTCTCTCACCCACATCTGTGTCACCCAGTCCACGACCAAAAAAGGCAAGCACAGTTTCTTCACGTGTCTCTCAGCTCCATGTGCCTCCACCAGGTCTCCTCCTGGCTCTCCATCCTGCTTCCTTCCTTCTCCATCTCCTCTGCAGCTTATTCTCCCTGCTCAGCTCCACCCTCCTTTTGGGTGGGGCAGGAAACCTGGAACCTCCCTCTTTCCTGGGGTCCACCCTATTACAAAATGATTCAAAATTATAAAAAGAAAAATTTGTCTTGTTACTGGAAACACCTAAGTCTTCAATTAATTTCCATGGAGCTGAGTCAGATGAAAAGTTTGGAGGAGAGAAGTAACTAGACAATATTTTAAAAGATTTTTTTTTTTAAAGATTTATTTATTTATTTATACAAGCACTGGGTACAGTCAGAAGCACGGGAGGGTGAGACAATTCACCAGAGCCAGAGCGGGGAGCAGAACAGGCAGAAGACCGAAGTACACTGCTGAGGGGAGCAGCGGGCGGCAGGAGAGGTCTGCGCGCCATGTGGGACCCTCCTTCTGTGGCCCGGGGAGCAGCCGGGGATTGAACCGCCGCCGCAGAGGCTGCGGGCAGCTTCGCAACCCAGTGCTCAACCGCAGCGCCACCGGGGAAGCCCTTAAAAGATTTTTAAAATTTATTTATACAATAGCTGGGGTACAGGCCAGAGGCATGGGAGAGTGAGAGGATTCACCAGAGACAGAGTGGGGAGCAGAACAGGCAGACTGAAATACATTGTTGAGGGGAGCAGCAGGCACAACAGAAGAGGTCTGCCGCACCATGTGGGATTCCCCCTGGCCAGCTGGGAATTGAACCCGTACAGCACAGCGGAGGCTGCAGACAGCTTCACAGCACTGCGCTCAACCTGCCCACTGGGGAGGCCCTAGATAATTTTTAAACATTTGGAAATATTTCTTTTTGAAATGAAGATAAGGGCCTGTGTATTGAAGATTGCCTGCAGGTTTCCTCTATTGGGTAAAATATAAGCTGATATTACCCTTATTTTAGGTTACTAAAAGATGAGCCACATCTAAATATACACTATTCATTCAACTCAACAAATACTTATTGAGCACCTGATATGCACTGAGTATTGTTCTTGCCACTGGAAATAGAACAGTGAACAAAAGAGACAAAAGTTCCTATCCCTGTGAAACATATTTATATCCCAGGAGGAAGAGAGGCAATAAGCAATAAACATAATAATTATTACTTTATGGGCAATGTCGGAAGATGGTAAATGTTATGGAAAAAATAAGGTAGAGAAAGTTGAGAATCAGAATTAATAATTTGAGGGCTGGTTACATTACTTAGGGTGATAAGAGTAGGCCTCATTTGAAAGTTATCATTTGAGTAAAACTTGAAAGTTAATAGCAGAGTTATCTGTGGGAAGACTGTTCTTGGCAGAGGGAACAGAAAAGCAAGGTCACTACTGTGACCGGAATAGAGTAAGGAACAGAGTTGTAGAAAATTAGATCAGGGAAGTTACATGGGGTGGGGCAATCTTCAAATCATGTGGGGTCTTGCTGGCCACTGTAAGGACTTTTGTATAGACTTTGAGTGAAATGGGGAGCCATTGCAGGGCTTTTGATTAAAGGAATGCAGTGACATCATTTTAGGAAACCATCTTCTACATGAAAGATGATGATGGCTTATACCAGGGTGATAACAATAGATATGAGATGTGTATATACCTACATATATTTTGAAAAATGGAACCAACAAGTTTTCCTGGTGGGTAGGATGGGTGTGTGAGAAAAAATAGAATAAAGATGACTCCAGGCCTCCCTCGTGGCGCAAGAGGTTAAGTCGCAGCATTATGAAGCTATTCACAGGCACTGCAGCAGAAGTTGGATCCCCGGCCAGGGAGCTGGTCCATGTGGCGAAGCAGACCGCTCCTGCCTCCCCCGCTGCTCCCCTTAGCAGTGTATTTCACTAGATCTGCCTGTTCTGCTCCCCACTCTTTCTCTGGTGAATCCTCTCATCCTCTGCACCTCTGGCCTGTATACCAGTTCTTGTATGCATAAATAAATAAATCTTTAAAAAAAAATAAAGATGACTCCAGGTGACTTTTCTATATCCCAAAGAAGAAAAGACACTCATAACTTTTCATACCTTCTCATATGCAATAGTAGATTTACAATGACAATGAAACAAGTGCTCACTGTTTTAAGAGAAAAGAATGATACCAGGCTGACACATCTGGCTTTCTCTAAGTGGCAATTTACCATGATAGTCAGAGATGATTAGCTGGCTGAGATTCAATTAATTTTAAGTAACCACAAAGAGGGAAAGAATTAAAAAAAAAAAAAGGCCTTTGCCCAATAGTCAAATCACATCAGTGAAATCCCTTAAGCCTCTACCGCCTACCTCCCTTGTTTTCCTCTTCTGGGAGCCTGCCGGCCTGTTCCATTCCCACTCATCTCCACGCTCAGGCTGAAGCCTGCCAACAGAGCACTGCAGCCTTGGAGTGGGAGGCCTAGCTCAGGGAAACCACACCACTCAGTGACTGACTCAAGTTCTGAGGGAGTACAAACCATCTACAACAGAGATTTTTTTCCTTAAGGAAAATGCAGAAAAATGAAAAATGAATCACAATAAAAAGCCTGAAAAAATGGAAGCATAATATGTAAGAGACAGTGATGAGCAAAGAAACTGGCACAGCTTACTGCTAAATACAAGTAGTTTTTGATGAAGTAATTTTGAAGTTTGATGCAACTCTTCAGAAGAGATGCTTAAAATAGAAGAGAGAAAAATAAGAAAAATTAATAACAATCTTGAAATAGATCACAATGAAAGTGAAAGTAATGTATCATGCAGGGAAGAATAAAATCTTCTAAAGGTATCCACTATAGGAGAGAAAAATTGTTTCTTGATGGACATGAAAAAAATACTGGTTCATATTATATTTATAAACAATCTATGGGTAACCATAAGTAAAAGAGAAAAAAGATGTAAACTGAAATTGCAAACCTAAATGGTCACAGAATTCAGAGAGGTAATGTAGAAGTGGGTATTATTTTTTTTTTTTATCTCTTGAAACATGGCATATTAGTCAGCTCAGGCTACCGTGACAAAATACCATGGGCTGTTTGGCTTAAACAACAGAAATTTATTTTCTCACATTCTGGAGGCTGGAATTCTGAGATCTGAGTGCCAATATAATCAGGTTATGGTGAGAGCTCTATTTTTGACTTTCATAAGATTGTCTTCTTGCCCTCTTGCTGTGTAGCCACATGAGAGGTGAGAGGGGCATCTTGTGTCTCTACTTACAAGGGCAATAATTCCATCATGAGAGCCCCACCCTCATGATTTCATCTAAACGTAATGATTTCCCAAAAACCCTGGATATTGTGATTGATAAGAAATATATATATATATATATATATATATATATATGGTCATTCAGATGGTCAAAATATATTTCTCATACATATTTAGTCTTCATTCATAATTCCTGACTCAGAAATCCTTTGCACTTTTCTAAGTGTTAAGAGTGTTAAGGGGCCTCCCCGGTGGCGCAGGGGTTGAGCGCTGGGTTGTGAAGCTGCCAGCGGCCTCTGCGGCGCCGGTTCTATCCCCAGCTGCTCCCCGGCCACCGGAGGAGGGTCCCACATGGTGCGCAGACCTCTCCTGCCACCCGCTGCTCCCCTCAGCAGTGTACTTCAGTCCTTCTGCCTGTTCTGCTCCCCGCTCTGGCTCTGGTGAATTCTCTCACCCTCCCGCGCTTTTGACTGTACCCAGTGCATGTATAAACAAAACAAACAAACAAATAAATAAATAAAACATGCCTTTATTAAAAAAAAAAAAAAAGAGTGTTAAGGATGGGACCCTGGTGGCGCAAGGGGTTAAAATGCAGCACTATGAAGCTCTCTGCAGCCACTGCAGCACAAGTTTGATCCCCGGCCAGGGAGGTGACCCACATGGTGCAGCAGACCTTTCCTATCTCGCTCACTGCTCCCCTCAGCAGTGTATTTCAGTACATTTGCCTGTTCTGCTCCCTACTCTGTCTCTGGTGGATCTTCTCACCACCACCCCACACCTCTGGCCTGTACCCCAGTTCTTGTATGCATAAATAAATAAATCTTAAAAAAAAGTGTTAAGGATGTCTTTTGCTTTATTAATGAAGGTGACTTTTGGAAAACACCTGAAAATGAAGATGGGTGCAAAGGAAACCAACTTAAATAGAGGCTGGTACTTCCAGTTCTTCTCTTGATTTCCTGGGAGGGGACAGAGGCTAGAGGTAGAGTTCTGTTACTATCAAGAGACAGTGATCTAATCACTCATAGCTATGTAATGATATCTTGATAAAAACCCAAGAGGAAGGAGCTTGGAACACTTCAGTGTTGGCAAACATGTTAAGATTTGTGAGGAAAGGCACTCCTGGAAAGGGATGGAAGCTCCACTTCCCCACACCCTATACCTACTTTACCTTATGCATCTCTTCCATCTGTAGCACGAGTTCCCTCCCAGGCGAGGGAGGTGACCCATCTGGCACAGCAGACATCTCCTGTCTTGCCTGCTGCTCCCCTCAGCAGTGTATTTCAGTCCATTCGCCTGTTCTGCTCCCTGCTCTGACTCTGGTGAATCCTCTCACCTCCCCCCAACTCACCCTACCCATATCTCTGGCCTGTACTGCTGCTCTTATACGCATAAATAAATAAATCTTTAAAAAAAGGGGGGGGCGGGGACAATTGTATGGTGAAAGATAGAATTGGATGAGTTCTAGCTTTCTTTTACTGATGAAATTAATGTAGTGTATATATGTTTTCAATGATGCACACCTGGAACCTTTTTTTTAAAGATTTATTTATTTATACAAGAAGCGGGGTACAGGCCAGATTCACGAGGGGTGGGGGGTGAGAGGATTCACCAGAGACAGAGCGGGGAACAGAACAGGCAGACTGATGAAATACACTGCTGAGGGAAGCAGTGGGCGAGACAGGAGAGGTCTGCCGTGCCATGTGGGACCCTCACAGGCCGGCCGGGATCGAACCAGCACTGCAGAGGCTTCAGACAGCCTCACAGCGCTGTGCTCAACAGCCTGTGCCACCAGGGAAGTCCCCACACCTGAAACTTTTTTAACGTTACAATGCAATGTTAGTAGATTTTAAAAACACAAGCCTTTAGAAATATTAGTAATGATTATCTCTGCAGGGTGGAATATAGTAAAATTTGTCCCAGTTTTCTGTCTATTCCAAATTTCCTTTCATGGGTATGTACTGTATTACTTTTTTAATCAGGAAATAAAAATTATTATTTTATAAAAGGTGAAATTTACCACTATAAGAATGGACATAGGATGGAACACTTCAAAAAACAACAGATTTAAAAAAAAAATCTATTTAGCCAAAGTCAGAGCTGGGGAAAAGGAAGGAAACAAGAATACACAAGTGGAAAATGTAAACCATGATGGCTGGAGCAAAATCAGATGCGCCAGTTATTAAAATATGAATGTACATGCTTTAAAGAAAATTCTAGTGACTAACAATAAATTCTAGTGATTGACCATAAAAACCACACTGAGTTGTTGAGAATAAAGCAGAAATCACTTCTTTATGATGTTGTCTTTCTCTATGGGAATAATTCACCTCCCTCCTTTCATTAAAATCATGTTTTATATCCTCTTATTGTTTTGTGGCTTTTCTCACATAGGTCTTCATTACTTATTGACTTTATTCTCCACTATTCTATATTTTTAGTCCTCTCACAATCTTTCCTTTCATTTGATTTCCTAACTAGCCATGATTTTTTATACAGGAAAATCACTGCCACTACTGGCAGGAATGTAAATTAGTAGTATATAAAATAATTCATGAGGGGCCTCCCTGGTGGCACAGCAGGTTGAGTGCAGTGCTGTGAAGCTGTCCGCAGCCTCTGCAATGGGGGTTCAATTCCCGGTTGGACAGAAGGAAACCCACATGGCGCGACCGACCTCTCCTGTCTTGCCCGCTGCTCCTCTCAACAGTATATTTGGGTCTGTTCAGCTCCCCACTCTCTATGGTGAATCCTCTCACCCTCCCGTGCCTCTGGCCTGTACCCCAGTTCTCGTATAAAAATAAATAAATCTTTAAAAATAAATAAATAAAATGCTTTATGAGGAAATTTAAGCTAAAAAATGATTTCATCTTTCCAAATAGTCAAATTTATAGGAAGGAGGAGGCTAAGCACACCAGAAATTGTAAATAAGCAGGAAAATGATTGTTTCCCTTTTCCTAACACTCCTGATCTCATCTTCAGGTAATATTACCTGATTTTTTATTTTCTTAAATTATTATCCTGTTTTGATTCAATGCTATTCCAATCAAAATTTCAATGTCATTCTTCAAAGAAATAGAACAATTATTGATGAAATTCATATGGAATCACAAAAAACCCCGAATAGCCAAAGCTCTCCTGAAAAAAAAAGAAGGGAGTGGAGGCATCAGACTCCCAGACTTCAAACTATACTACAAAGCCATAATCATCAAAACCGCATGGTATTGGAACAAGAACAGACATACAGACCAATGGAATTGAATAGAAAATCCAGAAATAAACCCACAGGTTTATGGTCAACTAATCTTTGACAAAGGAGCAAAGACTATGCATTGGAGCAAAGAAAGTTTGTTCAATAAATGGTGCTGGGAAAACTGGGTCGCTACATGCAAAAGAATGAAGCTTGACCACCACCTCACACCATACACAAAAATCAACTCAAAATGGATTAAAGAACTAGACATAAGACCTGAAACCATAAAATATATAGAAGGAAATATAGGCGAAACACTACGTGATTTGCACATCAAAGACATCTTTACAGACACATCACCCAAAGCAGTGATAGTGAAGGCAAAGATAAACAGCTGGGACTATATCAAATTAAAGAGCTTTTGCACAGCAAAAGAGACAATAACAAAAACAAAGAGAAACCCCACCAACTGGGAGAACATTTTTGCACCCAACACTAATGATAAAGGACTGATCACAAAAATCTGCAAAGAGCTGATGAGTCTCAACAACAACAAAGAAAATAATCCAGTCAAAAAAAATGGGCAGAAGAGCTTAAAAGAAACTTCTCTGAAGAGGAAATGCAAATGGCCAACAGGCATATGAAAAAATGTTCAACATCACTTGTCATCAGGGAAATGCAAATCAAAACTACCATGAGATACCATCTTACACCAGTGAGAATGGCACATATTAAAAAAACTAGCAACAACAAATGTTGGCGAGGGTGTGGAGAAAAAGGAACTCTTCTGCACTGTTGGTGGGAGTGCAAACTGGTCCAACCACTGTGGAAAGCTGTGTGGAGATTTCTGGACCTACTAAACATAGAGCTTCCATATGACCCAGCAATTCCACTCCTAGGTATTTACCCAAAGGACACAGAAACATCAATTCCAAAGAACACCTGCACCCCTATGTTTATAGCAGCACTGTTTACAATAGCTAAGCTTTGGAAACAACCCAAATGCCCAAAAATAGATGACTGGATCAAGAAGATGTGGTACATATATACCATGGAATATTACTCAGCATTCAAAAAAGATAAACACATGCAATTTGCTGCAACATGGATGGCGCTGGAAGGGATCATGCTCAGCGAAATAAGCCAAAAAGAAAAAGAAAAATACCGGATGGTCTCACTCATAGCAGGAATCTAGAAAACTTAAATAAGGGACCAGGAAAATGAATAACTATAAGAAAGTGAAAATCAAAATCAACAAAAAACTATGAACCAGAGACACTTTTAGGGGGGCAGGGGCGGGAGGGGAGGGATTGGGGTCAGAATGGGGGGCTGCAATTGTATGGGGAATATAACAATAAAATTTATAAAAAAAAAAGAATATAAAATGATATACAGTGATATAAAATTTTAATAAATATGTATAAATTAAAATATTAGATTAAAATTGACCAAAATGGGGCCTCCCCGGTGGCGCAGCGGTAGAGCGCTGGGTTGCGAAGCTGCCCGCAGCCTCTGCGGCGCCGGTTCAATCCCCGGCTGCTCCCCGGCCACCGGAGGAGGGTCCCACATGGTGCGCAGACCTCTCCTGCCGCCCGCTGCTCCCCTCAGCAGTGTACTTCGGTCCTTCTGCCTGCTCTGCTCCCCGCTCTGGCTCTGGTGAATTCTCTCACCCTCCCGCGCCTCTGACTGTACCCAGTGCATGTATAAACAAAAAAAAAACAAAAACAAAAACAAACAAGCAAACAAATAAAGAAAAACATGCCTCTAAAAAAAAAAAAATAAAAAAAAATAAAATTGACCAAAATGTAAAAAAAAAAAAAATTATTATCCTGTTTTGACTTGATGTAATCTGGGTGAATAGACATTACATTGCCTTGTCCACTCCTGGCCAAGGGTGGACATGTGACCTAAGGTAACCGATCAGATTCTGTATCCCTAAAATTTGAATCTTAAATCAGATGATCCAAGGACCAAAAATGGCCTGAATCATAGGGCAAGCGGATAGCTTCTAGGGTCAGAATAGAATAGGAAAAGCCTTGGAGGAATAAGGAAGGCTCCAGAGATAAGGGCAACAAATTCCAAAGGGGACTAATCAAACAGTCAAACACCCCCTCCTAACTCTCACCCCTCTCACTAGGCGCAACAGGAAGTTCCAGAACAAGGCTGCTAAAGAAAAAGGACTCTTAAGATAAGGGCTGGGATGCAAGATGTAATTCTGGGCACAGAGACATTAAGACAGAGTGAGTGAGACCACCGAGAACTAACCAATCACAGAGACTGACTGGGCTTCAGAATAATTAGGGAAAAAAGGTGTATATTCCCTGTGGCACGACTCCACTTGGCTTCCTTGCCCCTCCCTGTGTGAGGAGCAGATAAAATGTCAACATCTCTTGCACCCTTATCAGATACCAGTGGATAACAGCCTTTCGCAGACAGAGACTGCGTACAGCAGACGCAGGTAGATAATGACATAACGAAACGCACATCCTTATGGGACACCAGCAGTCCAAGGATGCCGATGTAATAGGAAGAGTGAACGTGAGTATTTTTGTTTTGATGATGAATTTGTAGTAAATATTTTGGTGAAAGTAAGATGTAAATATGTGCATATGTTATTGAATTTTCAATGTAAACATGAAAGAAAAACAAATTAAGTAATCCCAAACTTAGGTAAACAGATGATGTAACCTAGTTTAGGGAAAGTGCATAAACCAAGCGATCACAAAGCATTTCGGCTTCGAGACAAGCTTAAGACCAGCACCGGGGCCTCCCCGGTGGCGCAGGCCTCTGCGGCACCGGTTCGATCCCCGGCTGCTCCCCGGCCACCAGAGGAGGGTCCCACATGGCGCGCAGACCTCTCCTGCCGCCCGCTGCTCCCCTCAGCAGTGTACTTCGGTCCTTCTGCCTGCTCTGCTCCCTGCTCTGGCTCTGGTGAATTCTCTCACCCTCCCGCGCTTCTGACTGTACCCAGTGCATGTATAAAACAAAACAAGCAAACAAACAAACAAACAAATAAATAAATAAATAAAACATGCCTCTATTAAAAAAAAAAAAAAAAAAGACCAGCACGGGACTCTGCATGACCAGAGCTGTCTCACCCCTTCTAGATCCGTCAAAGAAACCCTGGACATCGTTGGCGGGTTGCAACCATTGGGCATCCTGCGGAGTCGAGACCGAGTTTGAGCCGCCGAGTTCACGGGTTGAGTTGGAGTTGCCGAACCATGGATGACCCTTCCCTGACGACCAAAGTGAAGTTGTGGTAAGTGATCATCCAGGGACATAGCGATAGAGTAGTGTTAGACCTGGTGTTTGACTATTTTGTGACTTGCGTGAATAAAGCATACTGAAAGGCATTGTTTATGGTCGGAGAATTATTGGCGACACCTACCCTGAGGAAGCCCACCAAGGTGGTCTGCTTCCCCCCCTCGCAACACCCTGACATGTTTCCACTGACTTGGGAGTCCCACTTTATCTCTGCTCCTTTTCTCCTTAGTAAATGTTTCCTTATTTGTCTAAACAAATTTTCCTCTTTCACTCACTTGCTTGAGAGTCAGAGAAGTTCCTGCCTGCTGTGGCTTCATTAGACACCAACGTGTGGTGATCTAGTGACTAGGACTCAGTGCTGTCACCACTGCCTGGGATCAATTCCTGGCTGGGGAACTAGACCTGAAAACCTGAAATTATGATATCAGTTGGAGCTGTTTTATTCTGTGAGAGATCTAGTGACCAGCATCGGTGCCATAGCCAATTCCTGTGACACCTGGGTTATAGTCCACACCCATCACTGCTGTTTTCTTCAAAAGCTTATTGAGAGACAGCTTTTTCTCTCTTCTCAAGGATGTTCTCTTAGATTTGAGGATTGTCAGCTCCTGTGATGGGCTGCCAGTGTGCAGGTCTAGGAGAGTGTCAAAAGCTCTTGGAATCACAAATATCATTCTGTTGTTCTGAGCAAATCATGGGCTAGCAAAAGCCCTAAATAGAGTCTGGTTAGCCCCTGGTCATTCTATATCATTCTGTCAGGTCCTGTGATGTCTAAGGTCTATCTGCCAGGACACTATGGGTTCTTACTGTGCTTCTGGACTTTGCCTATGAAAGTAAACTTTCTGTACTCAGATCCCCCAACTTTTTCCATGCAGAGGTGTAGGAGAGTGGGTTAATGGAGGTAAGGTAAAAGGGTGCAGGGCTCTTCCTTCATAATCAGTTTCCTATATTTTCTAATTTGGGCTTTCCCCCTTTTTCCTTTCTTCTCTCCAGGGAATTTGGCTGGTGAAAGGGATGAGGCAAGTCTATTCATCCAGTCATTCCCAAACCTATCACTTCGCATATGAGTTATTTCTATTTCCCTGCAGGGCCTAGACTTTTGAAACTCAAAAGTAAAGAATCCTTGTTTCCCTCTTCTGCATCCCCTCACTTAAAACTAATGAGAACAGAACCATTCTATTGCAGCTTCCATGCGAGAAAAGTTACTGTTCATACTTGAAAACGGACATAATACATAATCAGGCTGTGTGAACATCCTTATACTTATTTGGACATGTGAAGAAACATCTATAAATTTAAGTTGGAATTTGTGTGTTTTTAAGGCTCTTGCTATGTATTGTCAAACATGTTTTTCCAAGATAACTTTAGTGTCTTTGGCTTTGCAATTAATATCCTTTCTTTTATTGTGCTAGTTTATCACTAGAATGTGAATTTTTGTGAAACAAAAAATTTTTGTGAAATAAAAAATATTATAATACCACCATACACTCATTTGGATAGTAGTAGCAAAAAAAAAAAAAGGAAAATGAGAAGTGTTAAGAATGGTAAGAAATCAAAATTGTTGGGCATTGCTCGTTGGGAAAATAAAAAGGTGGTACAGCTGCTATGGAAGAGTTTGGCAGTTTGTCAAAAAGTTAAACATAGAATTATGATATGATCCATAATTCTATTCCTAGGTATATACTGAAAAAATGGAAAGTGGGGATTTGAAGAGATATCTCTGTTCATAGCAGTGTTGGTCACTATTGCCAAAAGGTAAGAAACAACTGTATTCAACTTCAAGGGATTTATGGCTTCCTTGAACTAGGGTTGCAGGATAAAATACAGATGCCCAATTAAATTTGAATTTCAGATGAACAATGAATATTTTTTTTAATTTATTTATTTATTTATTTTGATTGATTGATTGATTTATACATACATGCATACAAGCACTGGGTACAGTCAGAAGCGCGGGAGGGTGAGAGAATTCACCAGAGCCAGAGCGGGGAGCAGAACAGGCAGAAGGACCGAAGTACACTGCTGAGGGGAGCAGCGGGCGGCAGGAGAGGTCTGCGCGCCATGTGGGACCCTCCTCTGGTGGCCGGGGAGCAGCCAGGGATTGAACCGGCAATGCAGAGGCTGCGGGCAGCTTCGCAACCCAGCGCTCAACCGCTGCGCCACCGGGGAGGCCCGAACAATGAATATTTTTTCAGTCTAAGTACATCCAGTGCAATATTTGCATGGATAATGTACGGATAACTGCATTTTTGTGAGAAAAGGATCCAGCAGCCTCAAATAAGCTGTGTCTAAGGATTCCAGATGCTGGGTTTGCTGAAGGAACTGATGAGTTTGAATAAATGGAATGGGTGGGTCAAATTATTGCCTGTAACATATTTATAATTTTAAAAACCTAGTTGTTTATATGAAATTAAAACATAACCAGGCATTTGTATTTTTTTATTTTTTGAAGATTTATTTATTTATACAAGAACTGGGGTACAGTCAGAGGCACGGGAGGGTGAGAGAATTCACCAGAGACAAAGTGGGGTGCAGAACAGGCAGATGGACCGAAGACACTGCTGAGGGGAGCAGCGGGTGAGACAGGAGAGGTCTGCCACTCCATGTGGGCTTCTCCCTGGCCGGCCGGGAATCCAACCCGCGCTGCAGAGGCTGCGGGCAGCTTCACAGCGCAGCACTCAACCCGCTGCACCACCGGGTAGGCCCTGTATTTTTTTTCTTGCTAAGTTGGTAACTGTACCTTAAAGACAACCAGTTTTCCTAGGACTACAGAAGAAGAACTGGTATGGGCTGAGAAGATGACTGTGTTTTGCTTTTTGCTTTTTAAACAGATTAATCACTTAACATTAAAAGCCAGATGAACTGTTAGAACCACTTACGATTTCTTTAGCTTTAAATGTCAAGACATTATTATTGATGTTGTCTTCAGGATTTGCGTTGACTTAAAGACTATGGGATTGACCCCGTTGAGACACAGGGCAAGCTAGGAATTATGCAGTTTTAGGGACAGTGAAGGAGGGGACCTCTGAAGAATTTAGGGAGGCTTCAGAGATAAGGACAACCAAGGGAATGTAACCAATTCCACTAGGAAAAACAAATATCTCAGGACCAAGGACAACATTGTTAAAGCTGGTCCTGGTTTCCTTCAGGTGGTAAAGGGAGGCAGAGATTGGAGAAATGGAGAGTGGTTTAATTTATGGACAACTTAGAAGGGCAGCTGTTTAACTTCAATGCAGGGATGCCCACCCAGAGGACTGGGCCATAAAGATAAAGATGCAACAAATGGGGAAAGACAAAGCTGTTAGATAAGGAATGTGAAGCTGTTAGATAAGGAATGTGAAGATCCCCCACTCAGTAGCAAATTAAGTGAGACAGCCGAGAACTAACCAATCACAAAGAGACTGGTGGAGCTTTAGAATAATGAGGGAAAGAAGGTATATATTCCCTGGGACACGACTCCACTTTGGCTTCCTTGCCCCTCCCAGGCCTGGTTCCCTGGCCTGGGAGTCCTACTTTATTTCTGTTCTTTTTCTCCTCAATAAACTTTTTCTTTCTCTAAACAAACCTGCCTCTTCTCACTTGCTTGCCTGAGCGTCTGCGGAGTTCCTGCTGGCTTTGTGAGACACCAACCCGTGGGGGGTCTAGTGGCTGGGACTCAGCGCTGCCCTGCAGCCTGGGATATGTTCCTGGCTGGGAGACTAGGCCTGACAATTCCGGTATCACCGTCACCAATTATGACCAATACTTTCCTTCATAAGTTCCTAGAGCAGAAAGATATTACGTGAAGTTCTTCAAATCACAGACTTGGAAAACTAAGTTACATAAATAGCAGATGTTCAAGCTGAGGAAAAAAAGGAATTGAAACAAACACTCTCGATTATTCAGCAGTCCTCTGAGGTGGGAATTCTGGAGAAAATCAGAACCTTCATTTCTATCTTACCATTAAGTCCTGTCACAGCCACCATTGAGCCCTTTTTCTGTCTCCACTATTTATAGCTGTGTAATCAGGTTGACCTACCTACAAATTCCTTTATACCAGGAGTCCGCTACCTGCTATAAAAGGGGGTGTTCCTCCCTACCTCCTTTAGAGGAGGTACATTTTACTTAGAAAAAGAATTGTGGTTAAAAAAAAAAAATCAAACATCGCAGATATTTGTACAAGGAAAACCAAGTTTCTGAAAACCTCTATTCTGATCCCTAGCTTCTGCACCAAAGGTTCTTCACTTGGTTTGGGGACGTGAGCCTAAGGCAGGGTTTCTCGAGTAACGTGAACTCCCGAATGCCTAATTTTCCGTGTCCTAATAATTGTGCATTTTGCGGGGAGAGGACCCAAACTTTTATCTGAGCCTCAAAAATGTCCTTAAGAAGAACTCCTGCTGCACGGACTGCAGGACGGCCCGCTCCGCCCGAGCCCCGCGGCACCGGAGGGCAAAAACGCTGTCACCACGCGTCCTTCGCAAGAAACCAACCAACTCTCCTCGCCACCCCCCACCGCGCCCCACAGTCCCGCCCGCCCGCCCGCCTCCTGCCCCTCGGAAAACACGGCCTGTGGGAGGGCGCACGCGCTTCCCAAGCTTTCGCCTGCCGCATTCCTTCCCTCCGGCGCGTCGGCGCGCGTTGACGTCATGACGCTGCACACGCAGGCCCGCCCCTGCGGAGATCGGCGCTGGGACGGAACCCGGGTACCTCCGAAACCCGGAATGTGAGGCCTTGTCCCGGCCGTCCCCGCGCTGCCTGCCCTGCTCCGCGCCCGGGCGGGCGTCCGCCGCCGCCCCGCAGCTCGCTCCCCGGGGGGAGCCCGGGCCGTGCCGCCCTTCAGCGCGCGCCCGCGTGGCTGCCGCCGCCCCTCCGAAGCCTCCGGGGCCGCAGAGGAGTTCGCTACGGAGGGAGGCGGGGGCCTTCGGGAGGAGGAGGCGGAGGAGGCGGAGGAGGAGGGAAGGAAGATGGCGGCCGTGGAGCTCGAGTGGATCCCAGAGACTCTCTATAACACCGCCATCTCCGCGGTCGTGGACAACTACATCCGCTCCCGCCGAGACATCCGCTCCCTGCCCGAGAACATCCAGTTCGATGTTTACTATAAGGTACGGGCCGTGAGGTGCTCCTGCGCTCCCGCGGCCGCCCCTGGGGCCGCACCCCCTTCCACGTCTGCGAGCCCCCGCGGTTAACCCGGCTCCCCCCCGGCAAGATCTCCTCAGACATCTGGCGCGGTCTCGGGGCTGCCAGTTTCCAGACACCCTGTCTCCGTATCTTCTGTGTCTTAAGCTGTTGGGCCTTGGTTGATATCTCTTCCCAGTGAGTCTTTTCCCACCCTGGGGGGTCCCCCCCCACATGCTGTCGCCCCCTTGGGCAGGCCTTCTGCCTGAACTTGCGCTGTTGCCCCCCGCCCCGCTCAGTCCTTCCCCTCTAGCCCGTGTCTTCGGGTATTTTCCGCCCCCCTTTTCCCAATTAAGTGTCAGAATCAGCAGGACTTTTTGCTCACTTCTCTCCCGTCTTACTTTCAACTCTTTGCCCTCCTTCTCCACGTTTTTTGTTTTTTCTTTCCTCCTTTTTCGTTTCTTGATGTCCCCTCTCTCTCCTTTGAGAGGCATGGAGGGATTATTGGAAGTAGTACTGTGCATTATCGCTTATTCTGTCCAGCTTTGGTTTTTATTTGTACTTGGGATTGAATTGGGGATTTTATTAATCTGAAAGTGGGGATTAAACTTGGAAAGGAAGGGGAAGGAAAAATATTTTAGAATTTAAGTTCTATTCGTGTATTTCA
This sequence comes from Talpa europaea, assembly GCF_964194135.1. Classification (NCBI taxonomy): domain Eukaryota; kingdom Metazoa; phylum Chordata; class Mammalia; order Eulipotyphla; family Talpidae; genus Talpa; species Talpa europaea. The sequence continues at coordinate 107,593,598 of NC_140074.1, read as the reverse complement.
CCGTTGCAATCTTGTAAAACATTCCTAAATCGCTCCTCCTCAAAAATCAGAACAAAAAGTCTCAAAGTCACCCTCCAAGGAGTTTCAAGGGTAAGTGTCTTTAGACGTGGACAGTTTTAGCAGTGTTTAGAGAGGGAGGAGAACTTTGTGGACTCAGGAGCCTCCCTTTTTCTCTCCCCCCCACATTTGACTGTGAACAGTGGATTTATTATTTGGTCTGCCTTGCCTTGAATCGGCGTGGATAACTCCTATTTTCCAGTAGCCATTCATGCAAAATTTGACTGTAGATAGAGGATGATATATTTTTTACATCTTAAATACTGCCTCTTCATTTGTAAGTTGACTGTAACACTGTAAGCTGATCTTTAACTGATGTGTATGTTCTTATATGTGTAGGGTGTTTTATGCAGTTGTTTCATTGGGAAGATTGCCCACTTTCTCCACCCCCAGAATATTTTTTCAGAAAGCAGCTGACTTGTTACATTTTACTAAATCCAGCTGCTTTTCGCCAATTCTAACAATTACAGTGTTTTCCTCTAAATATTTGGAGAGGATTTATTTTGATCATTCATATTATAAGGAGGGTGGGGAATTTAGAGAAAACCATCCTTCACTCCTAGTCCTTTTAATACGTCAGTTAGTTTTTATATATGCCTAAGAAAATTGTGTATATTTAAGATTTATTCCTCCCAAGAAAGGATGAGTAGATTTGTCTTTCTCAACATAGGAAGCTGGCAGCTGTGTGTGTTCTAACTTTGTCCATTTATTTAATCAGACATACTCTTTTTAGAGAAAATCACTGGCAATTTAAACTGTCAAAATACGTTTAGTGGTTGAATTCTGTCAGAAAACTTGGGTATTTTAGAGTAACTTTCAGTTCTAATTGAAGCTTTTCATTTGAAGATTATTAGTGAGTATGAATAGATGGTGCTTCTGCCACATATTGTTTCACAGTTAAAATTTTAATACTGCTTCTTTTTGGTACACCTTAACTCCCAATAGTTGTATATGTTGGGAGTATGGCAGTGAGCTAAGGTGAAGGAAGTGTTTAAGCTGTGCCTGGAACTGTGTTAAATGCTTTTACATGCATTAGCTTGTTTAATAGGTGAGAAAGTTAGGTAATTTAGTCAAGGTCTCGTATTTGTATTTAATTCCTGTGTCTATTGCTTCATAGAAAGATTTTTTGCTTCTTGAGGTGGTAGATTATTTTAATGAGAGACATTGTAGAGCTGATGTTTGATGAACTCTTAAAGAAGTAAAGAGGCAATCCCAGATTTCCTTAAACTGTATCAACTAAGTTTTTTTGGGGAAGATGCTTTTAAACACTTTTGTACACAAATAATACCCCTCCACTCCCTGTGACTTATGAAAATTTTAAAAGGTTTTCTATGTACAGTCTGCAATTTTCTCCAGTTCGGATCCAAGGAGAAACTCATGCGATCCCTGCTGCAGTAGTCCCATTTCTCATCAGTAGACATAGTCATAGGCAAAATTACAGGATTTGTAGAAAGGCCAAAGGCCCTATCCCTCTTCATTGGGTAGTCTAGTGTCACTAGACAGTAACGTTTTGTCAGTAAATTTAGGTAAAGGCACCTTCATAACACTTTAAAAAGGGGGATTATGGAATGAATGGAAGATGAACAAGTGGTCATGCTGACTGCTCCCTGAGCAGGGAACGGAGAAAGGCTGATGGTGACAAAGCTTTTATGTGAAGGAGAGTTTGGGGGAGGGGGGTGTTTGTTTTAAGAATAGAACACATTTGAATATGTTTGTTGGCTGCGTGGCAGAAACCAAAGAGAGTGAGAAGTTGAATATACAAGTGAACCTGGAAGTAAATTATGGAGCAGAGTTCCTGAGCAGGGAGCATTAATTAAGGAGTTTTGTCATCTTTCAATGTGCGTAAATTAAGGCGCTATGGAAAGAAGACTTTTCTAAGATCAGATGGAAAGAGTTAAGGGCATAAAGTATCAATGTAGTTAAGTTTGCAAAGAATGGTGTCATAAAGGAAGTAAGATCTGAGGGATAGGGATAGGAGTAGTGGCTTTTAGGTGGGAAGGATACAGAAGTTGGAAATGGCTGCTAAGGTATATGGGAAGTGAAGCTCACTAAAAATGTTTGAAAATTGACAGGTGGTAAAAGAGGTTCAATAAAAATCAGTGCCCTACAAAATGTCTGAGATTCCCACTGTTTTTTTAACCAAGGTTGCTCAGCCATTTATAGAAGGTGAATAGACAGAACTGTAAAATTATATGCCATGTTGAAAGCAAGTAGAATGAGGGACTGGGTTCTTTAAAGTGTGAAGTTTATTGTCTTTATTTTAAATGGTCTATTGTGTGTCTTGTTCCAGTTACAGAATTTGCCATAGAGTTTAGGTTTGCCTAGGTGAGGTGTTTTAGAAATGTGTTGTAGTCATTGTTTTCATAGTCTTATTAAACATAATGATCTTGGGTTTTGTTTTTTTTTGTTTTTTTTTTTCAATTGTCTTTTCCTGAAAACCATAAGAATCAATGCTTGGTTTCCTATTAGAGGTGTCTTAATTTTTCTTTTTCCGTGTATATTTCTGGTGTATAACGTGTATAACTATGTACGTCCTCAACTAACATTCTGATAAGCTTTTAAAGCTGATCGGTAACATTGAAAATAATATTTGCAATATATTTGACAGCCAAACAGTTAATACTCTTTTCATACAAAGAGCTTTTAGGATTGATAAATTGAAAATAAAAACTTTATCAGGGAGGAGGCATAAAAGAACATAGCCAGCCATACCATGTATCTGGATGGGAAGGTAATATGTTATATATGTATCAGTCTATCTTCATTTAAGCTATAGAATTTATCACAACTTGAACCCAAACCTTAGAAATTTATTGGGTGTAGGAAACTGATAAGTATGAGATTCATCTGGAGGAATTACTTACACTAGAATACATGAGCAAGGAAAGTTTAGAAGGAAGACTGTGAAGAGCTGTGCATTCTAAGATAGTCTAGCATATATAGTCATGTATCAACACAGTATGAGAAATGTGTTGTTGACTGATTTCTTCATTGTGTGAACTTCAGAAAATGTACTTGTACAAAGCTAGATGGTATCACTTACTACAGAGGCTATATATAGGAACTACAATTATATATGTGGTCCATTGTTGACCAAAAACTCCTTATGAGGTGTGTGACAGTATTATAAAGCTACATACATATTTTATTAATTTTTTATTTATACAAACACTGGGGAACAGGCCAGAGGCACGGGAGGGTGAGAGGATTCACCAGAGACAGAGCGGGGAACAGAACAGGCAGAAGGATCGAAATACACTGCTGAGGGGAGCAGTGGGCGAGACAGGAGAGGTTTGCCACGCCATGTGGGTTGCTCCCTGGCTGGAATCGAACCCACACTGTAGAGGCTGCGGACAGCTTCACAGCGCTACATTCAACTCGCTGCACCACCGGAGAGGTCCCTACATACATATTTTAAACCCATGGGCACAGTGACAACAGAGAGAGAAATGGGTTTATAGAATATAATAGAAAATCTAGATAGAAACCAAGGCTTATTTAATAATTTACTATATGATAAAGTTAATGAGACAATGCTATTTCAAATCAGTGGGGGAAATAATAAAAAAAAGTCTTGGGAAATTGACATTTTGGGGGAAAGTTGCGCCACTACTTTATATCGTATTCTCAGATGAATTCTAGGTGAATTAAAGATTTAAATATAGCAAGTGAAATTATAAAAAATTTAGAATAAATTGTTGGATCATTATCTTACAGTGAGAAGTGACTGAAATTTCTTCTTAGGAAAAATTATTTTTAAGGTAATTTACAAATTAAAATAAGTGATATAAAATGTGAAGATCTCACTTTGCCAACTGTAATGCCATCTTGGCATGTAGAAGGCTTTTCTAAGCATGAAACTAAAACTCGGGGGGGAAATGATACCTTTGAGTATATAAAAAATAAGGAAAAACTATAAACACATTTTTAAAAAGACTGTAATTGCATTTGACAGATAAAGCATGAATATCCTAATACAGAAAGATTGAATACTAATCATTATGTAAAGAGTTTGATCCCTGGCCTGGGCGTTAACTCACGTGGCACAGCAAACCTCTTCTGTCTCGCCCACTGCTCCCCTCAGCAGTGTATTTCAGTCAGTCCACCTCTTCTGCTCCCCACTCTGTCTCTGGTGAATCCTTTCACCCTCCGTACCTCTGGCCTAGACCCCAATTCTTGTATGCATAAATAAATAAAATAAATCTTTAAAAAGAAAAAGAGGGGCCTCCCTGGTGGCACAAGGGGCTAAGTCTCAGTACAATGAAGCTATCGCCAGCCATTGCAACACAAGTTTGATCCCTAGCTGACCAGGGACCTAACCCACATGGTCCAGCAGGCCTCTCCTGTCTTACCCGCTGCTCCCCTCAGCAGTGTATTTCAGTCAAATCCGCCTGTTCTGCTCTCCGCTCTGTCTCTGGTGAATCCTCTCACCCCCACTCCTCTTGCCTGTACCCCAGTTCTTGTATGCGTAAATAAATAAATCTAAAAAAAAAAAAAAAAAACCACTGCCTTACTTTCAGAGATCTGAACAGCCAGTTCATGAAAGAGGGAAATATGAACAGCCAATAAATATCAAAAGATGCTCAACTGAAATTCATATTAAAATGCAATATCAAGGGCCTCCCCGGTGGCGCAGCGGTTGAGCGCTGGGTTGCGAAGCTGCCCGCAGCCTCTGCAGCGCCGGTTCGATCCCCGGCTGCTCCCCGGCCACCGGAGGAGGGTCCCACATGGCGCGCAGACCTCTCCTGCCGCCCACTGCTCCCCTCAGCAGTGTACTTCGGTCCTTCTGCCTGCTCTGCTCCCCGCTCTGGCTCTGGTGAATTCTCTCACCCTCCCGCGCTTCTGACTGTACCCAGTGCATGTATAACCAACCAACCAAACAAATAAATAAATAAAGCATGCCTCTATTAAAAAAAAATAAATAAATAAAAATAAAATGCAATATCAAGCCAAGGCAATCATGAAGAAGAAAGAAAATCCAGAGGACTAACACCACCACATGTCAAGCTGAATAATTAAGATGATGAGATATTGACCCATAAATAGGTAAATAGACAAATGGAATAAAACAGTCCAGAAAAGACTAACACATATATTTATGGGACACACCTGATTTCTGATAAAAGTTACCCAGTGGTAGTATAAGGGGGAAAGGAAGGTCAAGTAAATGGTGTTGGTGAGCTAGGTATCCTTATGGGGAGAAAAAGTATCATGACCTTACTTGATGCCATACACAGCATTCGTTTTTTAATGATTGATGATCTAAATGTGAAATAAAACACCTTAAGAAAAAGGCATTTTTGGGCCTCCCCGGTGGCACAGCGGTTGAGTGCTGGGTTGCGAAGCTGCCTGTGGCCTCAGCGGTGCCGGTTCGATCCCCGGCTGCTCCCCGGCTGCTCCCCGGCCGCTCCCCAGCCACTGGAGGAGGGTCCCGCATGGCACGCAGACCTCTCCTGCCACCCGCTGCTCCCCTCAGCAGTATACTTTGGTCCTTCTGCCTGCTCTGCTCCCTGCTCTGGCTCTGGTGAATTCTCTCACCCTCCCACGCTTCTTACTGTACCCAGTGCTTGTATAAACAAACAAACAACAAATAAATAAATAATACATGCCTCTTTAAAAAAAAAAAAGAAAAAAGCATTTTCACTATGTCAGGAAATATTTATTAAAACATAGAAGATGGGCTGAATACATAGATAATTTGATAAATTGAATATATTTATCATCCAGAATATGAAGATCAAGAATAAGATACAGTCAAGAGAATGAAAAGCCAAGCCACAGAGTGAAAAAACTACTTAGAGTACATATATTTGACAAAGACCCTGTCCTACATCTAAAGAACTAGAAATTAAAACACAAGAAAATGAGGAAAGAACTTAACACTTTTTTTTTTAAGCCTATTCAGAGGACCAGTTAAAGGACCAGTGATTCCACTTCTGTTGAGAGATACATACTTAAGAATGCTGACAGCAACACTATTAATAATAACCAAGAATTGAAAACTGTCCAAATACCGATCAATAAGATAATTAATAAATTATGGGATACTCATACAGTGAATATTATACAATGAAAATGAATGACCTGCAATTGTTTGAAATAATATAGATGAATCTCACAGACATGAATGAAAGTAGCCATTCACAGGCGTATACGCCAGAAGCTCCACATTTTCTTCTTTACAGCACTTGGTTCATGGACCCGCCTAGGCCAAAAGAAATACCTAACAGTTCTGTTTATTAAGTACTTATTTCTAAACAGTTTAATAATATTTATTTCCTAACAACTTATGAGCCATTTAAAAATTAATGCATAAAAATTGAAAGAAAAAACACTCTGTTTACTTCATTCTAACCACAGTTACTTACTAATGCATTATATGTGTTTGTGGGGCATTGTACAACTTAAATGTTGTAGGGCCTTCCTGGTGGCGCAGGCGGTTGAGCGACGCACTGTGAAGCTGTCCACAGCCTCTTCAGTGTGGGTTCGATACCGGCCGGCGAGAATCCCACATGGGGCAGCAGCCCTCTCTTGCCTCACCCACTGCTCCCCTCAGCAGTGTATTTTGTCAGTCTGCCTGTTCTGTTCCCCTCTCTGTCTCTGGTGAATCCTCTCACCCTCCCACACAACTGGCCTATACGCCGGTTCTTGTATAAATAAATAAATCTTTAAAAAAAAAAACAACTTAAATATTGTAGTCATATTGGATACTACAGCCATCATTTTATGATCTATATTGACTTTTGCACATTGGTTTTTATCACAGTTACCACTGGAAATGCAGCTTCACAAAGATAAGACAGCAATGAAAGGATGATGGCAGTCTAGTAGTTAGCATGGTATAAAACAGATGTTCAATATTATTTCCCTCAAGTTTAAAAATAATACTGTAGTTTGGAAACGGTATATAGTGCATGATTTTATTTATATAAAGTTAAAAACAGGCAAAATGAATAATCAAAAATGTTCAAATGCGGGAGAGGTTATCTTGGAGGATAATGACTATAAGAGCAGGAAGGGAGGTTTATAGGACCTGGTACTTTGTTTCATTATCTGGATTATATGTATGTGTTCACTTTGTGAAAATTTATGAAGTTTTATATTTTAAATGAGTTGTGCGTTTGCATATGTTATACATCAATCAAAAATAACATGTTCTCACTTGTCAGATTGTCATGGTTTACCAATTCAATTCACTCACTCATGCCTTTTAACCCACACTACCATTTAAAGATTTTTTTCTTTTTCTTTTTTTTTTTTTAAAGATTTATTTATTTATTTGTACAAGCACTGGGTACTGTCAGAAGCGCGGGAGGGTGAGAGAATTCACCAGAGCCAGAGCCGGGAGCAGAGCAGGCAGAAGGACCGAAGTACACTGCTGAGGGGAGCAGCGGGCGGCAGGAGAGGTCTGCGCGCCATGTGGGACCCTCCTCTGGTGGCCAGGGAGCGGCCGGGGAGTAGCCGGGGATCGAACCAGCGCCGCAGAGGCCGCGGGCAGCTTCGCAACCCAGCGCTCAACCACTGCGCCACCGGGGAGGCCCCTAAAGATTTTTTTCTTACAAGAATACTTGTTCAATGTGCAGAAAATTCAATTTCAGGATGTTTAACATAACATTGTTTATGACGGCAAAAATTGGAGGCAGTTATATGCCAATCAGTCAGGAATGGATTATCATACTTTTTTTTTTTTAGAGGCATGTTTTTATTTATTTATTTATTTGTTTGTTTGTTTGTTTATACATGCACTGGGTACAGTCAGAAGCGCTGGAGGGTGAGAGAACTCACCAGAGTCAGAGCAGGGAGCAGAACAGGCAGAAGGACCGAAGTACACCGCTGAGGGGAGCAGCGGGCGGCAGGAGAGGTCTGCGCGCCATGTGGGACCCTCCTCCGGTGGATGGGGAGCAGCCGGGGATCGAACCGGCACTGCCGAGGCTGCAGGCAGCTTCGCAACCCAGCACTTAACCGCTGCGCCACTGGGGAGGTCCCTAAATGCTTAGATTTTTAACACCATGTGTTATTTTGATATATAAGAAGTAAAATTGAATTTTTAGGGAGATACCTAATACACTGAGTTTTACTAAGGGAAATACCATAAAATATTTGTCAGTATGAATGAGAAATAAGTCCAAGTAGTCATTCAAAAAAAAAAAAAGAAAAATAATTCAACTACTTACTTAAATACTAGTTAGGCAAATCAAGATATGAGGAAAGCTCACGTTCTCAATTAGGGATGAGAAAGAGAAAATAATCATAAATATGATGGAAAGCGGGGGTGGGAGGAGGCATTTTGAACGGTAGAATAGTTATCTTAAGATGTAGAATAACTTGTATACTTCTATGCTAATTTCATTCCAAAAGCCTGACTGAAATTACGTTTCTAGCAAAATACAAATGTCCAAAAGAAATGTTACACTGAGAAAGAAATTGAGAGATTATATTTCTGCCTTCTTCCATGTGCTTCCTTCCTCAATAAACGAAACTCCCACCAACTTCAGACACTCTTGGATGTATTCAAAGACAAGAAGAGTTTATACTATTGATATTTAACTTATTCCAGACTAACCAGATTCTTTACAATAGAAACAAAGAGGCCAAATTAACACTGATAACCTCATCCTAAAATAACAGCAGAAGGAAAGTGTCTAGAAAACTCATTTGTGGAGACCAAAATCTAAGTAAAATAATACAAAGGTATATCAGCAAGTTAGTAAATACAATTTACCATTTTATTAGGCTACAGGAAAGCTGTCAATAAAAATCTGACATCTTCTATTAAACTTTTTAAAAAAGATTTATTTTATTTATGCATACAAAAGCTGGGGTACAGGCCAGAGGTGTGGGGGTGGTGGCGGTGAGAGGATTCACCAGAGACAGAGTGGGGAGCAGAACAGGCGGACTGACTGAAATATACTGCTGATGGGAGTAGCTGGTGAGACAGAAGAGGTCTGCTGTGACATATGAATTATCTCCCTGGCAGGGGATTGCTTGATAGCCTTGTGTCTTTAATCCCTGTGCCATCAGGGAGGCCATTCTTCTATTAAACCTTGTTTTAAGATTTATTTTATTTATGCACATAAGAGCTGGGGTGTAGGCCAGAAGTGTAGGTGTGGTGGTGAGAGGATTCAGCAAAGTCAGGGTGGGGAGCAGAACAGGTGAGTCTACTGAGATACACTGCTGAGGGGAGCAGTGGGTAAGACAGGAGAGATCTGCTGTGCTATGTGGGTTATCTCCCTGACCTGGGGTGGATCTCCTGTTGCAGTGGTTGCAGACTCCTTCATAGTGCTGAGAATAAACCCCTTGCACCACCAAGGAGGCCTTGTTAAACTTTTAATAAAGATGCACAGCTACTTCTGTAATAGAAACATATGACCTAATTCAGAGGTAGTATACACATTTAAACAAAAATATTGATGAAAAACACTTAACGCATTCTGGTTAAATCAGGACTATAATGTTATTGTCAGAGTCATTAAGTTTTTTTTAAGTAAAGATTTTCACACTTCTGGAATGTATACTGCATATTCAACATTCCTGAAGTGCTAATTAGTGCAGTTAAAGAAAAAGTCAGCAAAATCAACCAAAAAACTATAGCAATAAGGTAATTCAGAAGGGGGGGTGATAATACATTTATAATTAAAAATTCAGTAATTTTTTCAAATGCAATACCTTTAGAAATGCTATTTTCCTCAAAATAATAGAAAATTTGGAGTAAATCCAAACGAGGTGCTTAGAAATCCAAAATTATTCAATAAATTTAGACTAAGACATATAGTGAGTCCTCACTTAAAGTTACTGCTACCTTCTTGGAGACTGTGGTTTTAATAAAACCACATAAAATGAAAGAATATCCTCCTCTTTGACATTTTATTAAACTGAAGCCTGGATTGTTTTTTCTCATCAATGCGATAATGAAACAACATTGTACAAAATGAAAATGGATTTGCTGTATTTTGTCCTGAGATTGCAATATTCGTTAATCACAATCACAGAAACATTTTGGAATCAAGTTTTAAAACTTAAACACTGGGCCTCCCTGTTGGCACAGGGGGTTGACATGCAACCTGTAAAGCTGTCCACAGCCTCTGCAGCACAAATTCAATCCCCAGCCAGCCAGGGACCAACCCACATGGCGCAGCAGACCTCTCCAGACTCGCCCGCTGCTCCCCTCAGCAGTGTACTTTAGTCAGTCTGCCTGTTCCGTTCCCCACTCTGTCTCTGGTTGATCCTCTCACCCTCGCACCTCTGGCCCGTACCCCAGCTCTTATATGCATAAATAAATAAATCTTTTAAAAAAATAAAACTTAAACATTAATGAAAAAATTAATTTACGTAAGGGAAGATTGAGTTTATGGAACATACTCAAAATTCCTATAAATCAACAAAAAGAATGGAAAAGAAATGTGCCACTATTCTGACAAGTTTGGACAGCAAAATTGTTTTTTTATAAGTTATTTCTGATTTTTCTAAAATACATATGAATCTTCTGACATCAGAGGAAACATGTTTTAAAGTTGGTTATTTAGAATACAGAATGTGTTTTCCTACCACTATCCCGCCCTCTCTCTACTGCCCCGCAGATACACTCCTAATTGTCACCACAGATTGGCAGTGAGGTTTCAAGAAAAGAAGCTGAGATACTTACTACCCAAATGTAGAAATTGTTGCTATATATTGAGTTATATATGACTCTATTACTGTTGTTTAGATCTTATATCTAACTAGATTTTTGTTTAGACCTTCATTTGTATCTTCTACCATTAATACAATCATGCTATCTTGAAAATAATGCATTAACCCAAAAAGTAAGTTAGAATCTGCTATATTAGACATAAATACATCGTCACAATGACTGGGCAAAGACCTTTAATTTAATTTATTTTTAATTTATTTTGGTGGATCGAAAACATAAACATTTGGCTAAATGAATCACCTATTTAAACTTTTATAAAAGGTCGCCTTTCTGTTTGAGTGTTAGTTGTTTCTTCTGCTTTTTCATAATAGGATCACTTCCACTTCACCTTTGGTTTACTTACCAGTAAGCAAAACTTGTTGCCCTGCAAGATAAAAGAGTACAACAAACCAATGAGTATAGAGCAGTGAGAAAATGTTAGTAAGAAGCAAGAAATTTAAATGTTGACTTAAGAAAACATTTACCTTTTAACTACATGTGTAGTATGTTATGGTACCTCTATAGCACTTGTTTTAATACTAGAATTTATCATCTGAGATCACAATGTAGTCAAACAGCAGATAAAGTGCATTGCATGTAACATACAGTATAAGAACAAGGTAAAGGAATATCGTTATATTCCAATGTGAATTGTTTCAGAGCTACATTTCAGTTGAATTTTGAGATAAACATACAAATGATGGATTTTGTAGATGAAGAAGGCACATCTATTTAAATAAAATGTTACTGTATTTAGAGGTAAAGGTATATTTGTTTGGAGGAGATTTAAATGATCCGTTCTCCCCCTGCCATTTTTAAAGCCTTTTATTATGGGGGAAAAAAAGACAACAGAATAAAGAACCTCTGTGTGTCACCCAACAGTTTTTAACAGTTAGTAATTCTTGGCCAGTCTTGTTGCTGAATCTTACTTTCCCACCAATATTCCTCTCTCCTACACAATATTTGGAGGCAAATAGCTACATTATATATTTCCTCTGTAAACATGTTAATAGCTACCATACTATTATGCTTATGGAAAACTAGCAATAATTTCTTAATGTTAGTAAATATCCAGTCATTGTTCAAATAATTCAATCATTGCAAATGTCAGGTATACATATATTTTTACTGTGCTTCTTCGGATAGGGATTCAGATAAGTTCTACACCTTGGCTAATGATTGATATATCTCTTAAGTCTCTTATATGTAGGTTCCCTTTCTATTTGTTTCCTTATCTTTGCAGTTTATTTTTGAAAAGAAACAGGATCCTTTGTCCTATCAAGATACAAAACATTTTCATCATCCTTCTAGGTGTTTTTGCCTTTGTCTCTTTGGGAACTTCATGGATTTCATAGTCTCAGACCAGTTTTTAATGCCAATTCATGGGTTTGGGGATTATAAAACATCTAGGTAGTACAAATTTGAAATAAATACATGTCTCCTGTATCGGAGTTTTCAGTTTTTCACAGCAGACTTTTTACCTAGGCTGTGGGAGATGTTCTGGACTTTATCACTCATAGATTCAGCTCTAGTCCTTTGCTTCAAGGACTGCTTCCTGAACTTCTTTCTAGCCTGTGATCATTCAGAGGTTAAAAACTATAGTTTTATTCCCTCTCAACTGTTTTGGGTTTGTATCTTCTTAATTTTTGGCAGCAGTGGAGTTTCTGCTCTTGGTTTTGAAATCAGTTATGTATCCTAATGTTATTTTGTGATACTTTATCCAGTATTTCCCTGTGTTTTGAAAGGGGCTAGAAGGTTTTCATCTGTGTCAGCTCTTGCCAGAAACTTGACTCCCGTTTCACTTCAAAACTCAGCAAAGTTCCTCCTTTGAGTGGGTATTTTGTGTTCCTAAAGCATTTACCTTACTCTGCGGTATACTCTGTGAACATTATTTTTCTGCTTTGATTCTACATTTTTTGAGATAAGAGTTTTTTTTTTTTTTTTTTAAATATTTATTTAGGGCCTCCCCGGTGGCGCAGCGGTTGAGCGCTGGGTTGCGAAGCTGCTGGCAGCCTCTGCAGCACCGGTTCGATCCCCGGTTGCTCCCCGGCCACCAGAGGAGGGTCCCACATGGCGTGCAGACCTCTCCTGCCGCCCACTGCTCCCCTCTGCAGTGTACTTCAGGCCTTCTGCTTGCTCTGCTCCCCGCTCTAGCTCTGGTGAATTCTCTCACCCTCCCGCGCTTCTGACTGTACCCAGTACTTGTATGTATAAATAAATAAATAAATCTTTTTTAAAAAAAACTTAAAAAAAATTTTATTTAGTAGAACATCTGGGGTGTACCAGAGACAGAGTGGGGAGCAGAACAGGTGGATGTACTGAAATATACTGCTGAGGGAAGCAGGGTGCTAGACAGAGAGGTCTGCTGCGCCATATGTGGTCTGCGCAGAGGTCTGCTGCGCCATATGCTCCCTGGCCGGGGAATGAACTCAGGCTGTAGTGGTGATAGCCTTGAGACTTAACCCCTAGGCCACCAGGAAGGCCCCCGTGTTAAATAATTCTTTTTGACTTTGTATTTTTGTGGTTGACCACAGTCATCATTGCATCCCCAATGTCTAGCATGATACCTTCCATAATAAGGGGGAAAAATAAGTATAATGTTTCTAGCTATAATATTTTTATCTTTGATATGAAATTTACAAAGATAAATTTGATAAGATTTTCATGTAATGAATATGCCATGAAATTTGGTAAAATATCAGATGTTAAAATAAGAAATGTCTATTTTTGTCTATAAATTTAAGCAGCTATTACTTAGATTTTGCTTTCAATTTTTCCAGTTAGGTATTCGCACTTTATGTTCTTCATGATTCTAGCTTATTAAGTTTGCGTTCAGGTTTGTCCTCAGAATATTACGGGAGCACTGTTTTATGCAGAGTACTGCAGAGACAGAATGAGGCAGTAAGTAATGATATATGATTCTTCATTGTTCTCAGTGTCAGATTCATTAGATGAATGTGAGCAGTTTTAATAAATAATAGAACAATACTTAATACATGCCTTACTGATGATAAACTCCAAAGTAGAGACTCTATCTTGAATTTTTTGTTTCTTCTAAGTTTTGAATTCCATCCAAAGTGGATAACTACCAATTTGAGTTAGGCATTCAGAAAATATTGAATGTATATTCAGTGCTAGGTATTTATTTGATGACTTCATTTGTTCTTTTGTCCCAAGTTTGGGACATTTTTAAGTTCCAAATAGGCATTTGGTCATAAACTCTCAGCATTGTTATCCTTAGGTTTTTCTCTACTGATTAATAGAGTAAATATGACAGTGACTAATAGTAGTGAATTTTGTTGTATACCTTTCCAGGAGCTCCTATAGCAAAAAGCATAATCCTCTCCAAAAATAGCAAATCTTTTAAGATTTATCATGCAACCATTGTGTGAAGATAACATTTCTGCCTTCATGCTCTCCCTACTCCAGCAGTAGTAGATAATGGATTTTTTTCTCGTGGTCACTGATTTGCATTAATTTGTCTACCCAATTTGAATGGGTTTCCCGTTGTGACTAGTGATTTATGCCCAAGAGTTTGCTGACTGAGTTTGTAGTCTGATGGCCCACTTGATGTATGAAGCCCATGTTCTTACCAACTGAATTCTAAGTGTTAAGTTCCTATAATATCAAGTGGATTAACATGACAAAATTCTGCCTTCTAAGTCACTGTATTTTTATAGCATATGTAAATTTTAAATCATTTGCTGAAACGGAGGTAGGTGGGGAGCAATAGTATTTGCTTTTTTTAACCATGTGTTCTATGTTTTATTTGGGATGAGCATTTCAACACATTTATTAAAATACTGTTTTAGTAGAAGTTCTAAAAAGTTGAAGGAAAATGAATAAATTGTTAGAAATCTTGTGATCCTGGATTACTTTTGACATCTGTTAGTTTGCTTTTTGATATGTCATGCCTCCACATTAACTGAGATTCTTATTGTAGTCTGAAAAGCTGTCAGAGGGACATATTGACCAGTTCTAGCTTCTGGACCATTATGTTTGCTCTCATTTTGATAATTTTACATTAACTACCCATCCAATTTTAAGGGAATAAGTTAACAGTTGTAATTTTCTTGAATATAGCTTTCATGTTTAATAGTTATATGGTACTTTGAAGTACTTACCATGTACTGGACACTTTTTACAATTATTAATTTTTAGTAATTATATATAATTATTAAAGTATTTTTATGAGTTATAGAAATTTATTAATTTAGTGCTACATTTCTTTTACACAGCATAAGCATCTTTCCTCCTATACTTTAATCATATGGTCTTTGAGTAGTATACATTAAGTTCATCAAATATTAAGTGCATCATTATATTCATCAAGAATAATTAAAGTAGAAATTAAAATTAAATTAAAATTTTAATTATCTTTTCTCTTTTTTCATTTCAGCTTTACCAACAGGGACGCTTATGTCAACTGGGCAGTGAATTTTGTGAATTGGAAGTTTTTGCTAAAGTATTGAGAGCTTTGGATAAAAGGTAAAACCACTTTTTGAAAAATGTGGTAAAATATACATAAACTAAAATGTACCATTATAACCATTTTATAACTGTACCATTCAGTTGCATTAAGTACATTCTCATTGTGAAACTGAATACCGCCATTGCTTTTTACATTCAAGAAACAGACTGAATTCCCTTTCCCATTGTGGCTGTTACGATGTAGGATCCATATGTGGGTTGACATAGCTTTTGTTGATCTCTTTAGTGTTCTTCCCTAAATCTACTTTAAATGCCATTTCCTTTTCATAACCTGCATTTCTAGGAAAAATAAGAATAGAGTCTTACAAAATACTGTTAATCTCTAATGTGGGTATTGCCAAGTTGTTTTCATTCATGCAGTATTGTAGATGTAGGGTATAGCACTGAATAAGAACTATAGTGTCTCTTGTTCATGAAGTTTGTGTTTTAGACAGAGGGACAATAAAAATAATAAACAAGTAAATAATTAACTGATTTCACTCTTCATGAATAACTGTAAAAGCTTGTTTTGGAGGTTCTGGCAGGGAAGTACAGCTAGTCATATACCCCTGACCAAGAATGATATGTTTCCTTTCGGGGAAGGCCTTCCACTTAAACTCTGAGTGCGGTCTGGGGAGGAATGCACATGGAACAGTAAAGGAGATCAGCCAAATCACCTGAATCAACCCTGGTGATCAGTGGGGTGACAGGTGTTACAGTCATATCACCCTCACAACCTCACAAATAATTCAGAAATGTGGCCCATGTACTATAAGACTATAGAGAAACCTCGTGGTTAAGTAATTAAAGGTAACTGAAAAAAAAAAAATAGATGAGAACTTTATTTTGTCAAAAGAAAATAGTAAAACTTTAGTAAGCACAGAAAGTATTAAGACTTTAAAAAGACATTATTATTAGAAAAGGTTTGCTTTCTGGGATTTGAATTTCTCTGTGCAGTTCTAAACATGGCCATTGTAAAGATTTAGTGGAATACCTTTCTTTCATCTCTCAGGTTATCTTTCACCAAGTCCATATCCCTTGGTAAGTGCCCCTGAAAGCATGTGATTTGACATTTCTCCACTTTATCCAAAGCAGTGACTCCATCATTTATGATTTTGTTTTGAAAACAATTTTTGAGATGTAATTTACATATCATGAGTTCACCGTTTGTGCGATTCACATGGTTTTGCAACCATCACCCCTGTCTAATTTTAGAACATTTCATCACACCAAAAAGAAACCTTATAATAATTTAAGTCACTTTCTATTTCTTCTCCTTTTTTTATCAGCAAAATAATTTTATTTCCTAACACATGGGAGACATACATCCAATTTATACTTTTATTGCACATTTATTCACAAAATTACTTCTAAATTACAGCTGCTTTGATATTTAAGCATGTACTAAAAGTTATTGAGATATGCTAACTGCTTTTATTGTAGATGGATAAAGCTCTGAATATATTAGATTGATATATTAAATTCAAAGCAGGATTTACTTTATTTTGATTAATTCCATAAATTTAAAGCTCTAAAAAGCTACTACTTTTGCTAAAATGGGTAGGATACAACAACATCAGCCTGTATTTCAGAGAAATTTTCTTTTCTGTGGATGGAACTACTGTGCAGGCAGACTCAATGTGGTGGTGGTAAAGCATCCACAATGATTTTGGCAGCATTGGGGTTATATTTAAAGGGTCTCAGATATTGTTGTATTCATGCAGCTGATTCCTTTTCCATCAGTTTTCTTCATCACTAATGCTCTCCAATGGTCATGAGTGCTTTTAATAATATCACTTGCAAAGTTCTTATTTTTAAATTCTGCTTTGAAAGCAAACCAGTTCTCTGGTTTTCCATCAGGAAACTTGCGCCTTCTAAATCAGTCCTCAGTATCTTTTAGATAGCCAGGTTTCAGTCACTTGACATTATTAATATCATTGTAATTGGCTGCATCAGAATCATCCATGCTAATGGCAATGAATTTCCAGTTGGTTTCCCCTTCATTGATCTTAGCCAGTTTGCCCACAGTTTTCACCTGATTAGTTTACCTCTCCCACATACCTTGCTTGCTTCCAATTTCAC
This sequence comes from Talpa europaea, assembly GCF_964194135.1. NCBI lineage: Eukaryota > Metazoa > Chordata > Mammalia > Eulipotyphla > Talpidae > Talpa > Talpa europaea. The sequence goes on along the minus strand of NC_140074.1, from coordinate 107,576,320 downwards.
ACATATCAATTGAATCATTGTCAACAACTATGTGTTTTGTCATTGTCTTAGGTCTTTCCAAGTCTGAGCGATGTCTCCATAGTTCCAGACTTGCAACATAATGAAGTTCCCTTTCTTTCACATCTTGTTTAATTGGATTTACTTTTTTTAAAAGATTTATTTATTTATGCCTAGAAGAGCTGGGGTACAGGCCAGAGATACAGGGGGTGAAAGGACTCACCAGAGACAGAGTGGGGAACAGAACAGGGAGATTGACCAGAGTACGCTGCTGAGGGGAGCAGCGGGCAAGTCAGGAAAGGTCTGCTGCGCCATGTGGGTTGCTCCCTGGCCAGCCGGGGATCGAACTCGTGCTGTAGAGGCTGCGGATTGCTTCATAGTGTGGTGCTTAACCCCTTGGGCCACCAGGGAGGCCTTTGTTTAATTGGATTTAGAGTTCTTTGTAGCAGTCTTCATTTTTGCATTAGACCAACATGGTACTTTGACTACCATATGGAATATATCCTTTTCTGCATAAATTGGAATATCAGGAAATTGAGACATTGTTCTTTTTCATTTTTGAGAAAGATTTGATTCTTGAGGGTGATGGGTGGAGTGTGCTCCTTGCTGCTGATGTCATTCATGGTTCCAGAGAAGAGTCACTGCCACTTCCACAGGGCCACCAGCCCATGCACAGCACTGACTTCCTATTTTTTGTTATCCCCCGTCCCTGGCTCACCTTTAATCTACTTTCTATCTTTGGATTTATCTGTTCTAGACATTTCACATATATGAAGTCATAATAAATATATGATCTTTTCTGACTGACTTATCATACAGTTTTCCAGGTTCATTCATGTTGCTTGTATTGATCCTTCTTTCTTTTCTATGGAATTTTCCATACAATCTTCCATTGTATGGGTTTGCTGTGTTTCATTTATCCATCATTTGTATTGTTTTCACCTTTTGGTTGTTTTGAATAATGCTGCTATGAACATTCACGGATAAGATTTTATGTGGACATGTTTTTAATTTTCATGTTTTTAATTTTTAATCCAAGAAAATTATAGGGTATAGACATGATCACCCTGTGTTTAATGTTTGAGTAACTTTTAAACTTTTCCACAGCATCTGGACCATTTTATGCTCCTAACACCAATGTGTGAGGGTTCAAATGTTTCCATATCCTTGCCAACACTTAAAAAAAAATTCTAGCTATCCTAGCAGGTATGAGGTGGTATCTTATTGTGATTTTGATTTGCATTTCCCTAGTGACTAAGTTAAATATCTTTTCTTGTGATTATTGTCCATTTGTAGGTTTGTTTGTTCAAATACATTGCCCATTTTTAAATTGGATCATTGTTGAATTCTAAGACAGTTTGGTTTTTAAAACCAATATTGAAAGTTTGTTTTATCCTGTCTCAGTTTACACTCCATGTATTCTTTTTGAGTGTTACAGTATCACTCAATGAACCACTGAGTAGAGACAGTAGACTAATTTGAGAATTATTATGACCTTATCATTTATAAGGCAAAAGGCTTTTTCTCTTATTCCACCCTGGAAAATAATGGTACTGTTTCCAAAAAAAGCAAGGTAGCACTTAATTAAAGAACAAAATATATTAGCTTTATAAAGTAATTTTTCTTTTTCTTCTAGACATTTGCTTCATCATTGTTTCCAGGCTTTGATGGATCATGGTGTGAAAGTTGCTTCAGTCCTGGCCTATTCATTCAGTAGACGGTGCTCTTATATAGCAGAATCAGATGCTGCAGTAAAGGAAAAAGCCATTCAGGTTGGCTTTGTTTTAGGTGAGTAATAGTAAAATAGAGGAGTGTTTTGTCCTATGACATTATGTAGACTTCAACCATCTAAAAATAAAGGATTCTTCCAGGAAATTCCCAAGTCTATATAAGGTGGTTATAAGAAAAACATCAGAAAAATTAAAGTGTGATTTATTAAGCATTACCTTTTTGCCAAGCTCTCTGCTAGGCATTTAAGTGCTATTCTGAGTACTCATGACATTCCAGTGATGTGATGGTATTAATTGCATTTTGCAAATAAAGGAAAAAGATTAAGAAAAGTTAACTTGGTCAAGTCTCATAGTTAGTGATGAAGCTAAGATTAGAATCCTGCATCTAAACAGCTCCAAACCACTTCTTTCTATCATGTCGTGCTGCCACTAATCTCGCACTTGTTTACTATATTCTGTGACATGGAATTTAATCACTTTGGAACCTCAGTTTTCCCACCTCAAAAATGAGGGTAATTTTGTATCTCCTTATGGGTATGTTATGAGAATACTAAAAATGTTAATGGAAAAGCATTCTGAAATGATTTTGTATCCTATACTTAAAAAACCATTTAATATAGGGCCTCCCTGGTGGCACAAGGGGTTAAGTTGTAGTACTGTGAAGCTGTCCGCAGCCATTGCAGCACAAATTTGATCCCTGGCCAGCCAGGGAACGAATCCACATGGCCCAGCAGACTTCTCCAGTCTTGCCTGCTGCTCCCCACAGCAGTGTGTTGCAGTCCGTTCTCCTGTTCTGCTCCCCACACTATCTCTGGTGAATCCTCTTACCCCATGCACCTCTGGCCTGTACCCCAGTTCTTGTATGCAAAAATATATCTTTCAAAAAAATTTTTTTTCTTGGAATTATTTTTGTAGATTCACAGATAACATAAAAACCAGAAAACTCACACTGGTTTAATACTGTTAATTAAATACAGACCTTACTTAGTTTTCACTGGTTTTGTACTCATTTGTGTGTGGTTTTGTCCTATGCAGTTGATTTCCATGTAGAGATTCATATAACTACCACTGTCATCAGAGTATAGAACTATTCCATTACCACAGGCTGCCTTAATATGTATATGTTTTTCCTCTTTCATGCAGGTGTACCTACACTTTATTTGCCAACAAGATTTCGTTTTTGTTATCTTTGGTCTTAGGATAATTCTTTGTGGTGATTAGAGGCACTTTGCTGGAGAAATTTCAGATCATTTTTTTCTAAAAAGAACGCACAGCATTTACCCTTTAATATCTTTGTGTCTTCTGTGGTGTGCTGCTATACTGAACACATCAAAATTATTTAGATTTCTTGTTTCTTCTTTGGAATTGGGTATGGAGAAATAGAAAAGTGATGTTTATCCTATAGATAAAAATATTGAATCTTAGAGTATAATGGCTAATTAATTGGAAAATGTCAACTCTTAAGCCGTGGAGTATTCTTAACGTGGTAAAACTCCGAAGGACTCACCTTTGATCCTAGTTCCTCTAGTTTGAAAGTTCCTAATTTCACAATTAATATATTTGTTTTGGGCTAAATATGGTACTTGGATATTACAGGTTTTTTTTTTTTCTTTTTAGGTAATATTTGCTTTAAGCCTGTCATTTTAGCATTTGTGATTTATTAAATTATCTAAAGTTACTGGTTTTTCTTGTCCTTCAGGTGGCTTTCTTTCAGATGCAGGCTGGTATAGTGATGCTGAGAAAGTTTTTCTGTCCTGCCTTCAGTTGTGTACTCTACATGATGAGATGCTTCATTGGTTTCGTGCGGTAGAATGTTGTGTGAGGTAGGTTGAAAGAGATTCCTACAGTTTTGCTGTAGTGGTACTTAGAAGCTTTTATAGTTTTAGCTCTTCTAAGCTTACTCCACCATTTGAATAAACCTCTTAGAGTGTATTTATATGTCAGTTTCACTAGTCTGACCTCCTGTCTCTCATCCCCATTTAAGGCAGTTTAGACTTGATTATTATGACCCAGATGCTGTAATTTTATTATATCTTTTTGCTTTGTCATAAAACTTGCTTGTTTGCTCATTAAATAAGTATTTATTGAATGCCTAATACTTAAAAATTTTTATAATGAGACTTTTGAATTTGGAACAAAAAGAATAAATGTTATTTTTTAGATGTAGCACATGCTGAGTATGCAAAGATACAAAATATTTACAGATGATAAGAAATCATGATTGGATGAGATTAATCATCGGTAACTTCTGGGAAGAACATATGTTTTATATATGCTTTAATGGCAGTATGGGCCCAACAGTTACTTTCCAGTGCTGCCACATTTCTTGTATCTAGTTTTCTTGAGTGCTCTGTAAGAGCTTATTAAGTATCCCATACTGAAAGTACCAAAATAGAGGAATGTTATTTGTACTTTTGTAGATTGCTTCATGTGCGAAATGGAAATTGCAAATATCATTTGGGTGAAGAAACATTTAAGTTGGCTCAGACATACATGGATAAACTCTCAAAACATGGTCAGCAAGCAAACAAAGCTGCACTCTATGGAGAACTGTGTGCTCTCCTGTTTGCAAAAAGTCACTATGATGAGGTGAGTGTTTTGAAGTATTTTATTGTGATCAATAAGTAACTGCAAAACAGAATGAATCAAATAATATTTTATTTATCTTAGTCTCACTCTCACATAATAAAGTTTACTCAACGCAGCATACATTTGTAATGGAATCATTTAAAATGAGGCAAAAGGAATATTCTGTGAGATGGATTTTCAACAGACCTGTATGATTTAGAGTTATTTTGTGGTTTGTGTTCTTGATGTATAATAGACATACAAACCTGTTGTGTTTTTAGTTTGACCAAAATGTATCTCCACCTAAATTAATCTGATTGTTACACTTCAATAGATATATTTTATTCAGTGTGTGGGTGTGGCTCTGGATGAACTCTCACACTTGAAGGCATTCATTTCTATGAGAAGCTGGAGTTTATTTATACATTATTGCATTGATTTGCTTTTCCTACCTTATGAGAAAGATATTTGCATTCTTGGCTTTATATTATTAATTATTAAATTAAATTAATTGGTTGCTTTATTTATGGAAGAATATAATTATTTATGCTATCCGATGTTAATTTAACTTCTTCTGTATTTTAAAATTATCCCTATCTTGATTTTTAATCAAGATTAATATTAATAATACCCATTAATATAAACAAGTATGTTCCATCTTTACAGGAAAGTTTTAATTAGATGTTAAACTACAAAATTCTAAAATAATTGTAAAGTGATGTTATACAATTAATATAATTGTAAATGCTGGGATAATTTGGCTTTTAATACCTATAGTAGAATGTATCAAACCTATGTGTAAAAATCTAAAATAGTAATATGCCTGAACATTCCAGGTTTGTGTGTGTTCTTCTGGTTGTTATTGTTGTTGTTTTTTAAGAGTTGATGGGGTTTCTTGGTCTTTTATTTTGTAATTTTTTTTAAATGAAGTGCCATTCTTCTACATCCTTGTTAATTTTTTGATAGTATAGGCTGTCTCCCTGTCAGGTGTGGTCACCATAGCTCTCCCACCATCAATCTTCTGCTTGTTTTTGATTTCTTATGTCTGCTGAATTCTGTTGATGGGTTGTTCTGCTGCCCCTTATTTGCAATGACTCCTCCATGGCCTATCATCACAGTTTAGAGCTTGACCACTTTGTATGCACAGACAACCCCATTCACAGAAGGCCCTTGTTTGGATAGCCAAAGCTACTAAAAGAATGAGATGAGCAGCATCAGTTTAAGTATTAGAAGTGATTGTCTTAAAAGTTCTTCTGGTCCCCCACCAACTTTGCACTTTGTATAGGAATGGACCTTGCCATCTCTGCTGTTGCTTTCATTTCTTTTTATCCCTGTTTTTATATTGCCCTCTGGAATGTTACACTTTTCTTTCTGTTACATTGAATGATTCGTGTATTAGCATTCTTTATTGCCATACTCAGCTCTGGACCTATCTTAATATATCTAGATCCTCCAGTGTACTCAGTGGAACAAAAGTGCCTTTTTTTTTAACCAGTTTCCTTTTTTCTTTACTAGGTAGTTAATATTTAATTAATATTTTCTTTCTGTGTTTATATTTTGCCTTATTCATGATCTTTGCCACTGTCAGCACATTCGTAGTCTATAGATGTTTTAAAAATAATTTTGAGTTTATTCTTGTAAATATAAATAAATTTGTTGTTGACATTACAAAAAAGTACATGAATCTTGAGGATCTAGTTATATGAATTATTACTGTGTTCTCATGTTAGTTGAGTAGGCCAGGCTATGCTGAGGTAATACCAACTCCTAATAGCAGTAACTCTAAACTGTGTAAATTTATTTCTTGCTCATCCTACAATACTGTATTGGGGTGTTTGTGTCTGTTTTTAGCATTATGTCTGCATTTTGATCAAAACCCCATGTAATGAAGTAGCCTCTGTTTGGACCTTACTAGCAGAGGTAAAAACATCATAGGGAAGTGCTGGCTCTTAGAACTTTCTCCAGAAATGGCATATTTCACTTCTCATATTTTAATATTTTAATTGGCAGAAATAAATCACACAACCGCGCTCATCTTCAATATGGAAGGGAAATATGTATATCCTTCCCCAACGAATGGCAGTAAATATTTTAAACCATAGTGTAGTCTTCCATAGTTCTAAAGATTTTACCTTCTTGCTTTGGACAGAATCACCTTGTTTACTATCTTTTAAGCACAGTCTAGACTTTTTGGCCTAAAATGCATTTATTTCATGTTTGCACAAAATTGCTTCTGAATAGTTGTATTTTGTATGTGGAATGGAAAAGCAGGAAGCTTGCAGAAGAAAACAAATGTTTACTTAATATATATTCTAGTTTGTCCTACCCACTCCCATTCCTTATGATTCCTTCATAATGTTGTTTTGTTTATTTGAAGCAGTATCCAAGATAATTTATTTTCCTTTTTTTTCTTTCTTCTACTAAGCTTTCTTCCACTAGGAGAGGAAGATTGTATTTTGTTCCCTGCTGGATACCCAGACACTAGAGTATAGCTTGGCACTGAGCCTCTCTTCTCTGTACTTCAGTTTCCTATAATAATGTACATCTCATAGGGCTGTTGTGTCAGTGAAATGTGTTAGTGCATATAAAATGCCTAGAACAATAGCTGGCACAAAGTGAGCACTCAACAAGCGATTAAATATAAAATAGTGCTATGGCAGGGGAAGAGAAAGTATAGGAAACCTAGTTTAGGACTGAAATCTGAAAGACAAGTTATAAGGGTGAAAGGGTTAAGGAGAAATGTGTTCTGAGAGAGAAGGAACAGTATCTGCAAAGCCTTCTGGACAAGAGAGAACATGTCTGTGATTTCTTGAATGTGTGTCATACCCCACCCCACCCCCAAATGTAATAAAGTTGTGCTTTCAAGAAAGCCTCATAGAGAAAATTAAAGTGTAAATGCCATTTTGTGTATGAACTAATTCAAGTACATGAACAAATACAGGAAAAATTCACAATCATTTTCATTAAATATTTTTAGTTTCGTTTTTCTGTAATTTTTTTTTTTTTTTTTTTTTTTTTTTTAGGCATACAAATGGTGCATTGAGGCAATGAAAGAAATCACAGCAGGTTTACCAGTCAAAGTTGTAGTGGATGTTTTAAGACAAGCCTCTAAGGTGAAATACAATGTTTTTTGTTGTTTTTTTCCCCTTAAGATTTATTTTTATGTATTATACATATAAGAAATAGGGTGTAGGCCAGAGGTGCCGGCAGTGAGAGTTTACACCAGTGACATACTGGGGAGCAGAATAGGCGGATCTACTGAAATACACTGCTGCGGGGAGCAGTGGGTAAGACAGTAGCCGTCTGCTGAACCATGTGGGTTATCTCCCTGGCCAGGAATCAAACTCATGCTGCAGTGACCGGCGATAGCTTGGTGTCCCTGAGACATTAACCCCTGTGCCACCAGGGAGGCCCATAAGGTGAATACAATGTTAAAGTTATTAAATGAATTACAGGATTTAGCAGGGTAATTTTTTTTTAATTAGCCTATTTAACAAATTAGGCATTGCATACTTGACGGACTTAACAGGGTCTATTTCTAAATTTTTGAAATTTCTTTTCTAAAACTATCTCACGTAAATTTTAGCCAATTTCCCTTAATCAGGAATTGTTCATTTTGATAATTAAGGTCACTGACCTACAGATAGATGTAGTATTTTGGTGCTAGACTGACTTGAGTTTTTTATTTTCCTTGAAACTTTACCACAATCTAAATTCCTTTTGCCAAAGTTGTATGGTTTTTGTTCACCTTGCTTCTATGTAACCTAATATTAAATCTTTTAGTCATAGTATTGCAGTCTTAGAGTATGACCGCTCTCTGTACTTGATCCTAGCATCATCTTAATCTGTAAAATTAGGTTAACTTTTTGAGGCCATTTAGTAATACTTAAAAATAACTAATGCACTGAGATTTTGAAGCAGTGATGTACTTTTCAAATTTACTCAGAGAAATTTTTCAATTTTGAAAATTCCATTTTTGCTTAAGGAAATTTCTATTAGAGCAAAGTTTCTAGTTTTAGAGGTTACGATTTCTCTGAGATCTCTTAAATCAGTCATTTATGCAAGTAAATAACAAATACTCAAGTCATTTTAGAGCTAGGATAGGGATATTAATTTGTTTTTAATTAATTTAAAACATTGGCTGTACATTTAATAAAAAACTGCTTAATATGTACAAGAGTTATAGATGGAACTCTACTATTAATGTTTGAAGGGTTTTTTAAAATCACTTTAGTCTAAATATCCTTATTTTTACATACTTATTAACTGAGTTAACAGTTTTTCAATTTATCTTTAGGCTTGTGTTGTAAAACGTGAATTTAAGAAGGCAGAACAGTTAATTAAACATGCTGTGTATTTGGCAAGGTAGGTGATTGTATTTAAAAATATCTTTACAAATTGTTTCTCTATACTTCATATTCTAATAGTTTTATATCTTCTTATAGGGATCATTTTGGATCTAAACACCCAAAATATTCTGATACACTGCTAGATTATGGGTTCTACTTACTCAATGTAGATAATATCTGTCAATCTGTTGCAATTTATCAGGTATGTTACTAGTTACACTTTTCATTGAACCTATATTAACTTGCTGACCTGTATTTGTTTGCAGTGTATAAATCACTCTAACTTTTTGAGATCCTCATCATCTTTGGCACACTCTTACTTTACTTAATGATAATCTAGAAGACTAAAAATTTAATGTTTTAGGAATTAAAGAAACTCATTTAGAGAAAGAGCTTTTGGGTTGTGGGCCCATATTTAAGTGTATTTTTCATTTGCCCAGATGATGGCCTGTCTTTAAGTCAAACTTAATCTTCAGAAAATTAGGCCATATAGGCAACCTCAGTGTCTGTTGTGACTTCAATACATTAGGACTTTTCTTCAAATCTGATGGAATTAGATCTGTAGAGTATAGATTTAAATTACTAGGATGTTGAATTTGACTGGTATTTTCTAGGAATTTATAGTTTATTAAATATTTTTGTGACTCTCTTAGGCAGCCCTTGATATTCGGCAGTCAGTGTTTGGTGGCAAAAATATCCATGTAGCAACGGCTCATGAAGACTTGGCTTATTCTTCCTACGTTCACCAGTATAGTTCTGGGAAATTTGACAATGCACTGTAAGTTCCATATTCCTTTTCAGTGAGGGATTAAGTGCTGTGTCTATTGTGATTTTGTCTTTCCTAGTACAGTGTTACCTAAATGTACTTTTTGAATTAAGCTTGTCTTTCTGAAGCTTTAAGAAGATGCCTTTAATGTTGAAGTCTTTTAAAATCATACCAATTTATAAGCAGTGCATTTAGATCTTACGTTTATATTGTATAATATTGAGACATTTTAGAATGTCAGAGTACACCTTGTCTTTTGAATATTCCCTTTAATAATTTTTGAGTACTACAGTAGCCTCTGGCTAAATAAATGGTAGGCCCCAAGCTTCATGCTAACAACATACAGAAATACTGAGTAAACTATAATAAGCATCTTCTTAAATGCATAACTGAACTTGCAAAGAGAAACAAGGGAAGTCCCTGAGGACCAGTAATGGACTAAATTCCAGTTCCAAAAGGGTAGGCATGAAATATGGTGCAACTGCTCTAGGGTGGTGGGAAGACTTAGAAGTTACTGTAACCGCATCCGCAGGAAGCTGTGAATTAGAATTGAAACCCTCACATAAAGCCAAAGTAAAGTCTATCCCTTGGGAACAGGGTAGACTGGGGGTAGGGGGAATCTGTCCATTAGCAAGAAAGATGATAAGGAAACTTATCCATCTGAGGTTGGGCACTTAGTTGAACAAAAAAGAAACCTCACAGTGGAATTTATAACTAGACCTGTGTCACTCTTAAGTTTAGGCATCATGCACATAGGAACCCCTAAACAGCAAGTATTCTTCAACGATTAAAGATATAATATGGTTTGGCAAACTATGGTCTGCAAGCAAGAGTTTTTTTTTGAATCTTAGCATTGCTCATCTGCGAAGCTATCAGTAATAATTAGGAGTGAAAATGAAGGGGAAAAAGCAGATTTTAAGATAAAACAACTGTGATACATATTGCAGTATAGAAGAACTTTGAAAATACTGTGCTAAGTGATAGAAGCCAGTTACATATTGTATGATTCCATTTTTATGAAATGTCCAGTATAGGCAAAGCCATAGAGATAGAAAGTGAGTGTGGTTTCACTCAGGCTCTAGGTAGATGCCCAGGGCTGGGGGCTTGGAGGAAAATGGAGGTTGACTGCTAACGCAGGCACAGGGTTTCTTTATGAGGTAATGAAAATACTCTGAAATTATGATGGGTGCATAACTCTGTGAATATAGTAATCTTTTAATTGTATGCCCTAAATGGGAATTGTGCAGTGTGAATTATTTCATAAGAGCTGTAATAAAAAATAAAATAGAATTGATAAAATTGAAAAAGTCATTAATAGTAATACTCTAGACTGGTTGAAAACAGGTTAGAACTGACTTAAAGAGATTGTGAGTGACTTGAAAAACATTTGAGAGAGTATCTCAAACATTTTCTCAGGTGGAAGATGGGAATAGAAGGCTTGGAGTTGTTTAAGAGGAAATGGCAAATAAAATAGACAAATAGTGCACCTTATGTTTGGTGAAATGGACTCTAAACAAATAAATATTACAGAATGATGATAGATTATTTTTAATGTTTTTAGGGACTTTCATATAGACTGGTCTTGAAAGACTTTTCAGTGAGTGAGCCTTGTGGATATTCAGGGTAAGAACATTCCAGAGAGATAGTAAAGCAAATGCAAGAATCCTATGTGAGAACATGCTTTGCTCGTTCAGAAAACTGCTAGGCCTGTGTGGCAAGAGGGAAGAGAGGAGGTTGTTTCTTAGCGTGGTAGGAGATGAAGGCAGAGAGGTAACAGTGAAAGATTTTATTGAGTCTTGTAGACTATAATAACAACATCTAATTCTGCGGGAGGTGGCAGTCCACTGGATGTTACTAGTCTTCAACACAATGGAAATTTAAAAGAAGAAACTGGTCCTTAACTGCAGATAGTTTTAGAAATGCTATCTGTATTATTAATTGTGAATTTTGTTAATGCTTAAATCACTTGTAACTAAAAGAAATGCCAGAATATATTTATCTGTATTGCAGATTTCATGCAGAAAGAGCTATTGGTATTATTACCCACATCCTACCTGAAGATCATCTTCTTTTGGCTTCTTCAAAGAGGGTGAAAGGTACCCTTTGTTATCTAGTCTCCGATATTTTTCAGTTAATGGTATATGGTATAAAATTAGGGGTATTTGTTTATTTCCTCAGAGATTAGAAATAATCTGAATAGCTAATTCACTGATTTGCAACTCTGCTTAATTTCCTATTGTTCATAATAAAAAGTTGTTTGCTTCTTTCATATAACATTAATAGGCTAGAATTTCTTCTTTCCTTCCTTAATCACTTCTCCCTCCCTCCCTTCCTTCTTTTCTTCCTTTTATGAACTCATACATTTCTTTTGAGGGGAAGATGGAGAAATAATACAAATGATTATTGCACAGTAATATGGATAACAAACTGAAGATGGATTTTTCAGTTTTCAGCTCCCTAGTACAGGTTACCCTTCATGTTGCAAGGCTCTTGCTGATACTATCTTCCTTCTCTTTAACTTTCCTTCTAGTTACTACCAAAGCCCTTTCACTTAAAGCGTTTATTTTGCCAACACAATTTGGTCATCTTTGCTGATTTCTTGCATGTTGGATATGTTTTACTTTAATTTTGTAATTTTTTCCCCCACACCCTTCTAGGTTTGCATTTTTAAATTAACATAAGTAATACATGATTAATGTCAAATTAAAAGTTAGAAAAGAGAAAAAAAAATAGTCACCTGAAATTCACCAATTTGGGTGAATCAACATTTTGGTGAATATTTTTAATACTTTTCTTTCTTCAAATGATGAATGAGTTGCCCTTTTTTTTAAGTTCATAATCTTTTCAAGTATATCATGAACATTTTCCTATTTCAATACATGTGGATATATATTCCTTTTTGTAATGTATTTAACCCCACCATTATTATTGGACCTTTAAGTTGTAATTTTTAACCTTATACTTCTTAAAACTGCTAAACTAAAATCTCTTTCATGTACATGGATAATTTTTACAGAAATAAAACCTGGTTAAAAAGTACGTGTTTTTAATACTTGAAATGGAATTTGGAAGTTTAATGTAACTTAGAAATTTAACTGTCATCTTGCCTGATTTGGTTGAGTAGGAGGATTGAGATGTGACAATTAAAGATTATATTTTATAAATTGTAGCTTCAGAATTTTCAACAATGCTTAGGTACTCTGACACAGCTTAATATCAAAAAATTGCCTTTTCTTTCTTGTCTTACTTTGATTTGCTTTAAAAAATAATACTCATATCAGCAAAGTATAAAAGTGTGATAAAATAGAAATTATTCTGCAAATTAGTTCTATATATGCCTTTGTTTTTCTTAAATTTGAGTTTATTATACTATGCAAAATACAGTGACCCCCACCCCATGTATTTTTTTCAGTAGCATGGAATACTTTCACTTTTGTCAATTCTAAATCATAGTCACTTAAAATTATGTTTAACAAACACAGAGTTTAATTTTAACTGTTTGCTCTGATTCACTATGGTTAGAAGGTTTGGAAGTGCACTAATTTTATTGCTTTCTATTCAGCACTTATTTTAGAGGAGATTGCCATTGACTGTCATAATAAGGAAACTGAACAGAGGCTGCTTCAAGAAGCTCATGATTTGCACCTGTCTTCACTCCAACTAGCTAAAAAAGCTTTTGGGGAATTCAATGTACAGACTGCAAAACACTATGGAAACCTTGGAAGACTTTACCAGTCAATGAGAAAATTTAAGGTAGAGATGTGTTTTCTTATATTTTACTCTCTAAATTTTAAGTGATGAAGTATATGCTTCGATAGTAAATCTTAAATTATAAAATGTGGATTATTATATTCCTTCCTTAGTCTACAAAAGTACTGAGAAAATAGCTAGTATGAAACAGTAAAGGCTAATGCAGTTAAACGTAAAACATAACTCATAGCTGGATTGAGTGTGTACAGCATTAAACAGAATGCCTGATTCATGGTAGATATGCAAGGGAAGTCAGCTATTGCTATTGGCTTATAAACTCTTAATATATCCAGGATTAGATTCACTGCCTAAGACATTCATTTTTACCTGAAAGTCAATCTCTATATATCCCTCAATTAGTCTGAGTTTAGTTTATTAAAGATTTGTCAAGACTCAAAACACAAAACAAAAACACAAACTCGCCTGTAAATTAACATTATAGTGTGGGCGTCTCTCTGGTGGCACAGGGGTTAAGACTCAGCACTATCAAGCTGTCACCAGCCACTGCGCGTGAGTTCGATCCCCCACCAGGGAGCTAACCCACATGGCAGAGCAGACCTCTCCTGTCTCGCACACTGCTCCCCTCAGCAGTATATTTCAGTCAGTTCACCTGTTCTGCTCCCCAGCTCTGCCTCTGGTGAATCTTCTCACGATCACCACCCCTGCACCTCTGGCCTACACCCCAGTTCTTGTATGCATAAATAAATAAAAATAAATCTTAAAAAATTATAGTGTGGCTTTTCCTAATAAAGTACAATTAAACTTTAGAATATGTTGGGCCTCCTTGGTGGCGCAGCGGGTTAAGCACAATGCTGTGAATCTGTCCACAGCCTCTATAGCGCCGTTTCGATTCCCGGCCGTCCAGGGAGAAACCCACATGGTGAGGCAGACCTCCCCTGTCTCGCCACTGCTCCCCACAGCAGTGCTTTAGGTCCGTCTGCCTGTTCTGCTCCCCACTCTGTCTCTGGTGAATCCTCTCACCCTCCCACAACTCTGGACTGTACCCCAGCTCTTGTATAAATAAAAATATATCTTTAAAAAAATAAAACTTTAGAGTGTATTAACTGCAGTCGTTTTCATTTTAGGATTTTATGTTAATTTCATCTTAAAGTTTTGTGATTATAAAGTTTTCTCCTATCAATTTTGGCATAGGACACTACTACTATCATCTCTATGTGTATGGTTTCCCAAAACTGGTAATATTTACCATTAGCATCTTTTGGATTATAACAGATTATAATCCAATAATCTGTCAGATTACTTTATGCTGTCCATACTATGTCAGTAGCACTTAGAAAACTTTTGCTTATTAGTTAAGAATTGTTGACATAAGAAAAAGTCTAAGCTAATGATTGATATGGCTTAATATTTTTTCAGGAAGCTGAAGAAATGCACATCAAAGCAATTCAGATTAAAGAGCAACTTCTTGGTCAAGAAGATTATGAAGTAGCCCTTTCAGTGGGACATCTGGCTTCTTTGTATAATTATGACATGAATCAGTATGAGAATGCTGAGAAGCTGTATTTGCGATCTATAGCAATTGGTAAGTTAATCGAAAATTTCTTATATTCAGTTGCTTAGAGAGCAGCATGTCAAGATGTCTTATATGTGTATAATGCATTGTTATTATAAGACTCAAATTACCTCAGAGCTGATAGGGATATCCAGGAATTACCAAAAAATCACCTGGAACATTTTGGTAAATATGATTTTTTTGTGTTGAAACCAGTAGTAATAAGTATGACAGTAGAGTGTCAGTAATAGACAAAAGTAGTTATTTTAAACATTTTTCCCACCCCCATATTTTCTTCTCCCTCTCTTTTCCTGACTTTAACATAATAGATCAAGGATATTTGTTTTTAACTTGATATAAATGTCTGGTTTATTTCGGTAAATGTTAATTGTGAAATACATCTGTGTTGTTCCATTTCACTCCTTTGTGTTAATTTCCAGCACTATATAATATTTTATTGGATTAATATATTACTATTCATTTTACTGTTAATGGATATTCAGAACATTTGAGTTGTTTTCAGTTTAGTCCAATTAGAAAATAAAATACTGTGGTCATTATCTAAGGTTGTGCCTGTTAAAATTCTTCTATATTTTTATATTGTTATTTTCTTACTGGCTTACGGAAGATCTTTAAACTCTTAATTTTTAATGTCATTGAATGTACTGATCTTACATAGTTAGTACATTTATTTTGAAGACATCTTTTCTTACCTAACCCATGAAGATATGTTTTCAGAAGATTATCTTCTGGAAGCATTGTTTTACCATTCACATCTAGATCTGCAACCCTGAAATTATTTTTTGTTTATGGTATGGATATGAAGTTGACCCAGCATCAAAATTTCAAAAAACTGTCCTTTCCCATCTACTCTACTGTACATGTTGATTCCCCATTATCCATAATATGTTGATTTGCTCAATACTAAAATACACAAAGTTTTAGGATTGCTAGCCCATAGTACTGTGAAAAACAAACTTTCTACTAAGAGTTCAGTATTTAGTTTTCTTTGTCTTTAAACTGAAGGTATGTTCTCACAATATTATGTTCAAGTTGCTTTACTATTTGCTCTCTCTCCCACCCTAGTGTAGTTACTCATTTGAAACATAATTTGGTTTATTTATGTCTGTGTAGCATTTCCCCATCTTTATTTACTACTTTTTTTTTTAATGTATGAATTACTTATGTAATAAAAGTCAACTGTATTGAAAGCTATGCTTAGAGATATGTGATTCTCTTTCTTACACCAGAGGTGCATGCTATAGGTATTTTTTGTTCTTCACTTTTTTTTGACTTAATAATATACCCTGTAAATCACTCCATGTCAGTTCATAGAAAGCTGAGAGATTCCTCTGCTGTATATTGCTGCATCGTATGCCATCAAGTGGATGTACCATAATTATTTGAACCTATAATTTCCCTTTGTTATATTTTGCAATTACAAATGTTACAAATAATAGACTTGTGTATATGTATTTTTCTGTTATTGGGAGTGCTGCCATGCTTTGCTTTTAGATCTCTTCAAATTAGTCTTTTCAATCTATGAAATTTTATAATTTTATTCTGGTGAGACCAACAGCTTCAGAGAAGAGAATTTCTTAAGTCTTAGAGATAGCTATATAGGACTGCATTGGAAAGCACTGATAAAGTCTTGAATCTCTTCCGATCAAGGGAATAAAAGCAAGCTTCCCTATTTATAGAATTAAACTCATGGGCCTCCCCGGTGGCGCAGCGGTGGAATGCTGGGCTGCGAAGCTATGCGTAGGCTCTGCAGCGCCAGTTTGATCCCCTGCCGCCAGTGAGGGTTCCACATGGTGCACAGACCTCTCCTGCCGCACCCGCTGCTCCCCTCAGCAGTGTGTTTCGTCGGTTTGTCTGTTCTGCTCCCCGCTCTGGCTCTGGTGAATTCTCTCTCACCCTCCTGCGCTTCTGACTGTACCCAGTGCTTGTATAAATGAATGAATAAATCTTTTAAAAAAAAAAAAAAAGAATTAAACTCATGTCTTGTAAAAACCACTTATTATTTAATTTCATTATTTAAACTTCCTTTTTTTTTTTAATTTTTTTCAGGGAAGAAACTCTTTGGTGAAGGTTACAGTGGACTAGAATATGATTACCGAGGTCTTATTAAACTTTACAACTCCATTGGAAATTACGAGAAAGTGTTTGAATATCACAATGTTCTGTCTAACTGGAATCGGTTGCGAGATCGACAGTATTCAGTGACCGATGCTCTTGAAGACGTCAACACCAGCCCCCAGTCCACTGAAGAAGTGGTGCAGTCCTTCCTGATTTCTCAGAATGTTGAGGGACCGAGCTGCTGAGGGAGGACTTCAGTTAACCAATTTACCTTTTCCCAGATTCCAGGGAATTCATACTGTGAAATCAAAACCATGTTGTTTTTTGGGGCTGGAATTTGCATTGAAACACTGGTCCAGTCCATTGACCCTGTTTGGGTGATCCCTATCTTGCAGAGTATCCGTAGGAATAAGTATATATTCAGTTATATTCAGCATGTACCGCATGTATAAGTAGTCTGGCCCATATTTTCAATCTAGTAGAATAAATAACAGGAGATTTTTTTTTCTTTTTAAAAAAATAATTCATTTTGCAGAAAGCCTGAAAGAAAAAAAGAACCCCTAAATAAAACTATTTAAGAGTCTAAAAGAGTTGCATTCTTATTATGTAAGGATGATTTTACAACTTTTTAACATATAATTATTCCATATGAAGGTATTCAATACTGTATTGTAAAGAAGTTTTATGGGGAAAATCTTTAAATGCAGTATAGAAAAGTTAACACAAATACTAATAGAAGAAGGACATCCTGACAGGTTTGGCTGCCTTACTCAGAGAAGGCGATATAGCCACTCCAGAGCACTATGACAAGGGAAGGACTGTCAGATTCATCTATACTGGACCAGTGTTGATCTGTAAGTAATAGAAAAACTGATAGACCAGTGTTTTTAACTCTGGTTGTTTGGTTGTGTCTTGGGTTTTTGGGTTTTGTTTTTGTTTCATGGGGTTTTGTTTTTTGTTTTTTTTTTGTTTTGTTTTGTTTTTTTTGGTTGGGTTTTTTTTTTTTTTTTTTTTTTTTTTTTTTTTGGGTACAACAATGCAAGATGCTCTGATAGCATTTGCTACAGGACCAGGAGGATCTAAAAGGACCATCTTAATGTAGAAAGGGGTTATTTGGACCAGAGGCTTTAGATTATTATTTTAGCCCCTACATATACTTTATTAGTAGAATGATTTCATTTAGGTGTATAATGAAAAGTGATAATGCAAAAATTCTATTCATGTAATAGCAACCAATCTAGGAAAATGTGGCAAATTCAGTGTCATATCTTTAGTCAAGGTACAAGATGGAAATGCCATAAGCAAGTCTATAAATACCTGCTGCAGCCATTCCCCTTATTTTAAATGTTACCCTAATAATCAACGCAATTAACAAATATGTTGACTAAGAGTCATGAAACAGCTTGTGGCAGGGTGGGAGTTTTTGGTTGATATTATAGTTTATGGGACTTAATGGAAAAAGGAATACCCTCAAATAAGCACGTCTCCTTAGAAAGGCTTCATTTTTATATAGTAAATAACAGTACAGCTAGATTTATTTTATTTGAAATTCACAGTCAAATGGAAAGATCCCTAATGATATATTTCACTAACTTGTTTTTCTGTTTATTGGGCTTTTTTTTTTAAGCCAGTAAGGTTTAATGTTGGTAACTTTTAAATTTGAGAAGTTATGACATGTAGCAATTCAAGAAACAAAAAGGTCTTTTTGCTGTTACCTCAGTTCTTATTATAGGGGCCTATTTGATGCCTCTATAGTCAAGAATCAGGGTTTTCCCCCCTATTTTCAGGGGTTCATGACTTGGCTGTTAGAGATGTTGCTCCTGGCTAATGCTGGGAGTAGTGTAATGGGTGAGTGGATGTATGTTGAATTTTTGTTTTCTTTTAACATGCATATTGGGGTGGGAGGGGGAAAAAATCTAAGCCATCTGCCACATCGATTACAGAAAAATTAATTGGAGATTTCAGATCAATTTGATTTTGAATACTTTTTTGAATTCCCCAAATATAACCTTGTTTAAAACTCCTATTTGCAGTCTGGTTAGTTACAACCTGAGGAGGGAATTGACTGGGGAGGTACCTGAAATAGTGCAGCAAGCCCAGAGTGAAGCCACCCAAAATAGGTGATTTTGAAACCTGGGTTTGTTCCTCAAATTTAGTTATTTTCTTTTTAAGTTTTGAAAAGAGTACATCGGCACATCCCCCTCCCCCTCCCAGTTTACTGCAGTCTAATGCCAAGAGGCACCTTTTTCTTAATTACCAAATAGTCTGTGTGACCAAGGACTAACATTTTTAAGTTACTCAGCTCTATCCTCATGGACATGTATATGTGATACCTCCAAAGATATTTTCAGGATAGGCTTTGTATACTTTTATTGGTTATTTAGAGTCCTGTGGTATGTTTGTGGTATAGGAATGTCATGAAAAATTGTTTTTCAATAAATATTTTGCAACTTATGTTTCCATATGAAGTTTTTTTTTAATCAATATTTTTTTGGTTTGTGCACATACAGCATTTCCTAGAATAAAATTAAGCAAGTGATTTAAGGCCTCATCCTCTAATTCAGTTTGCATTCAACCTCATTCACACTCAGTATAGGATCACAGGGTGATAAAGTGACAGCCAGTTGTTTTACTTTCTAAATCATCATTGGCAGTTCCCCCTTTTACCATTGCTCTAATGTACTTTTCTGTAAATCCATATAACTGATTTAATGCAGACGCTTTAGGTTGAGAAAAGATTGCCAGCTGCTGTTAGTGATACAACTTAATATGCTACTATTTCTGGTTCTAATGAAGAAGAATATCCTAAAAACTTTGTGTGGAATTTATCCTTTAGTAGGGGTGTTTAGGATTAGTTAGCAATATGAATGTCACCATGGTTTAGTAGAAAGAAAGAAAAGAAAAAAAATGTATCTCACAATAGCCAATAACTTGCACAAATGGTGTGGTTGTATGTAAGGAAGCCCAGATCAACTTAAAGATTTCCTTGAAAGCTCAGCAAAATAATGTTAAATAAGGGGACTTTGGTCTCATCCGTCTCTGGCTTTCCTTTCTTCTCTCTTACCCAGTCTTTTTCCTAAAGTATGGTGCTACTCAAATTGGGTGCATCAGGGAGCTCACAACTCATGCACTGCCCAGGCGGTCAGTCACTCCTGCACTTAGAGTGCTGTTGGGTTTTTAGACGGTAACAATTATGGGTCCCCAAAGCTGACAGCCCAGAACATTGAGACCTTGTTACCATGAAAACGCTCTCTCTGCTTCATTAAAAATTGATAAGTATGCTTTCATCTGTGAAAAAGTTTTCACAAAGACTTATACCTAGTCTGTTGGGAAAAGTTCACAATTTTGTGAAATAAGTACAGAATCTGCAATCTTAAAAGCTCACCATGTGGCTGCTCTTACAGAATCATGAACAGTAAACATGCCTGAAACATGATTGAAGCTTTGGCCATACTTCACAAATTTCTTGAAGAAGAGTGATTTGGTAGGTGGCAGGTATAGTTAACTGCCATGTTCTCCCGCCCATCCCTAGAATATGTACCCTTGCTTCCAAATTGTTCTTTTTCTGGATGGTAAAGTTGCTACTGGGAAAATGCTTATTTGTAAGTGCGGACTTTTTTAAGGGCTTTATTTTTGCTTTAAGAATTTATATTTTACCTCTTGGCTTTGGGGAAACTTAGTTCTTGGTAGGGAATTTTTGATCTGATGTTTGGACTTAACGTCCAACTTGAACAATAGTAGTTGTATTACCCACAAATCTCAGGAATGTTTTAGGCAGAAAACTGGTCTTACCCTGTTAGTAATCTGAAGGAGTGTGCTTTTAGCATTTATTAATAATACTATTCCTTAATTGCAGTCCTAGGTATCTATAGCATGAGTGGCCTTAGTGAGTTTGTTGAAGTGCACATTTTTTTCAAAAGTAAAATTTAAGATTACAAATATATGCTATATATAAATATCTAGAAAACTTGGTTTGTGGTGCACAAGTTAAGTGTTGGATCAGTAAATAATTGTTGCAGGTACCATTTGTTTAACATGACTCATTTCTGTATATTCCTTTTATGGGAAGATATGTTGCCATGGTAACTAAACCTTCAATTTAGTTCTACTTTTATGATGTGAATGAATGCTACATTTTATTAAATATTACCGGGTCAGTACTATTTTTATACTTTATTAAGCAACAGGGGATTTTAGTTTAATGGACTCGAAATAAAAAGCTCTAAATGAAACAAAAGCAAATCACTAACAGTTCTTTACATGAAAATCCCCACTTGTAGTGCCACAGTAATTTCTATAGACATACCTAAGTTCATTGATAAGATTTTTGAAGACTGTTCTTCATTGTGTCAGAATAACCTTTCATATCATCCTTATCACCAACTTGTAGTGCTCACCATTATTTGTAACCATAAAACCATACTAAGTATGTTTGTAACCAACATTGTGATATATTCTGTACTTGTATTGCTAAAAATGAATTATTGACCTAATAAATATAGTGTTCCTGCATTCACAGTGTATTTTTTCCTATCTTATTTGTGATTGCTTTTGCTTGAGATTTGGGATTAAACATTGCAGACCTTTTTTGTTAAAGAACAGTGTGAGAAACCATTGTGACTAGAACAAAAGTGCTCTTGTCAAGAAAAAATGTGTGGCAGAGACAGGATGCAGGAACAGCATCTGGAGAGGGTGCTCGTGAGCATACTTTGGAAAAGACAAAGCACTGTATTAATGCAGGGGATTACCAGTCTTGACAGAAACGCAAACATTCTGTTCCTAATCTAACTGTTAGACTGAAAATGAGTGAAGAGACATGGCGAAGTTTTTTTGTCAATAATGGAGAAAACCTTGGGCTTGGGTTCAGTTCCAACTCTGCTTCTGCACAGTAGGAATTTGAGGTATGGCATTATAAGTCAGGGTTTTATTTCCTCACGAATGGTAGGGTCAAATTGGGTCTTTTAGAGAAAACCATCATGAAACAGCATGAACCTTAAGCTCTCAAAACGTTTACAGGAATTGAAACCAAATTTAGGATTATAAAGAATGAATCAACTTTTGGACCCAGTCACACCTTCACTTAGAATAGTACTAACTTCATCACCTGCCACCTTCAATGATACTGAATTTTTTTAAATCCCTTTCATCTCCATAATTTTGAAATTGCCATTTCTGGTATAAAGTCTTTTTTTTTTTTTAAAGATTTATTCATTTATGCATACAAGAGCTGGGGTACAGGCCAGAGATACAGGGGGTGAAAGGATTCACCAGAGACAGAGTGGGGAACAGAACAGGGAGACTGACCGGAGTACACTGCTGAGGGGAGCAGCAGGCGAGACAGGAGAGGTCTGCCGCGCCATGTGGGTGGCTCCCTGGCTAGCTAGGGATTGAACTCGTGCTGCAGAGCTGCAGAGGCGGCGGATTGCTTCATAGTGCGGTGCTTAACCCCTTGCGCCACCAGGGAGGCCCTCTCTGATATAAAGTCTTACTCATCTGTAGCTCAAAGGACAAGGGAAGTTTTCCCTTTAAGCTTGAGATTCTTGAGTTGTTTTGGTATTTAGCAGCTTTTTATTTGAAGCTTTGTTAAATCAATACCATATGGTCATATACAAAATTAAAACTGTCCAGCTGTAAATTTTGCTGATATGTGCCTTTAACAAATTTAACAAAGTGCTCTGTAAGAGATACCATTTAAGTGTGTTAGCAAACCATATCCACTCACTAGTGTGATTTATTTCTGTATTAGAACATTAACGAATCAAAGTAGTTTGCATTTAAATTCCTGCTTAGCACAGAATAAAGCTTTATTTTTCATTCTTGCTGCCACTTAAATATTTGAATATTTTTCTTTCCTGTTATTATCTCTTAAGTATTTTGAGTATTTTTCTTTCCAGCTGCTGTCTGACCTTTCGCAGCCCACATTGAGTGTTATTGCAGTGTCATCAAACTCTACACACACCAAAAATAGTTCTTTAAAAATGACCTTTGGCACTTTTTCACTGGGATGACGTTTACCTAGTATATATTTGATCATTCAAATCAAATCTTTAAATTTTTGTTTTTAGAAATACTTAATTAAAGCCTGTTTTTATCAAAGTTCTAGGGAGTCAGAGTGCTTACAATGAGGACAAGGTTTATAGAGTCCAGAGCTTTTATCAGGGGTGTAGCCTCTTTCTGGGCCTGTTCCTCATCTGTTTCTTGGATTATTGAGAAGATTAAATAAAATGGATGCAAGGCTGGGTTAGCGGCTTCCCTGGTGGTGCGAGGAATTAAGTGTCAGCACTATGAAGCTATCTGCAGCTTCTGCAGCACAAGTTCCATCCTTGGCCAGGGAACTAACCCACATGGCACAGCAGACCTCTCCTGTCTCGCCCACTGCTCCCCTCAGCAGTATATTTCAGTCAGTCTGCCTGTTCTGCTCCCCACTCTGTCTCTGGTGAATCCTGTCATCCCCTGCACCTCTGGCCTGTACCCCAGTTCTTGGATGCATAAATAATAAAATCTTTAAATCTTTAAATCTTTTTTTTTTTTTTTTTTGAAGCATAGGCCAGTACTAGGCCATTACACATTGGGAAGTTAGTTCCTTTCTCACTTCTGCCCTTGCTAGTATTACAAAAAAGGAAGAGACTGAAAACTCCAGTTTTGGTAATTATATGATGCTGCTACAGGCCTAACCAAAAGATTCCATCTGCCGAGATGGCACCTGTAAGACTCAGCAGGTACATAGCAGTGTAGCAGTTCTTTGGGGTTTCAAGAATAAGTGGGGTTGTGCTAAGCTCTTTGGTTTCAGTTCTGGTTTATGGGAGAGGCACATTAGTTAGAACATGTCCTTTTGAAGCTTGGTCCTCATGACATAAAAATCACTTCAGGTAAGAAAGAGAGGCCTCTCAAAGATGAGTTGGAGGAGTCAGTCTGTTAATGCCAACAGAAAGTTTCCAGGAAGCTCAGAGCTCCTTAGCACAACCCAGTATAGAATGTAGGTGAGGACAGAATTACTCAAACTTGAGGGTGTCCTGAGTCTTCAAAAGATATCTCTGCCTCTATCCATTTTCATTTCCTAACTTCTCCCTGATGGAAGGTTTGTAATGTATCAAAGGCATCTCCAGTATGGTTTAGAATACAGACTAGAAAGGAGCTAAAATCCCACATCTGCCTCTTAGCACTGATCACTTTGGCAGAACAGGCTGACCAGCACAGAGTGGCCTGCTGGTGGTCACAAAGCCATAAATACTACCAGGCTCTCTGCCTACAGACTCTCAGGGCCAACTTGAGATTTTTATGAAGTTATGCTCCTGAACTGGGAGAAGTAATATTACAAATGAGGTGACTACACAAACCTTAGAGAAAGTCCCAAGGGGAAGCATTGTAGATCCCTTTTCTTGAATTAGCCATATTTACTCTCCACTGAGCTGCCCTGAGAAGGCAGGTAACAAACACCATGAAATGAAATGAAGTTGATAAACTGACAATGCAAGCCAAACAATTTTTTCTTCAAAAAGTTGTGATAATATATTCATTGTATTGGAAAATACTTAAAAGTTTTTTTAAATACCTATAACCCTATAAATACAAGTGATCGTTGTACTTTTTTTTTAAAGATTTATTTATTTATACAAGAACGGGGGTACAGGCCAGAACCACAGGAGTGTGAGCGGATTTACCAGAGACAGAGCGGGGAACAGAACAGGCAGACTGACGAAATATACTGCTGAGGGGAGCAGTAGGCGCGACAGGAGAGGTCTGCCGTGCCATGTGGGACCCTCGCCAACGGGCCAGGATCCAGCTGGCGCTGCAGAGGCTGTGGACAGCTTCACAGTGCTGCGCTCAACCACCTGCACCACCAGGGGAGGACTGATCATTGTACTTTCAACCAAGAGATAATATATTGGCACATTTCTTTATCTTTTTTTTCTCTACATGTGTGTTTGTTGCACATTTCATTCATCCTTCATTTACACTTTGATATCCAGATTCCCCACTTCCAAGAAGCCTCCTCAACCACCTGTTTCTGTTGTCCCCAAGTTCACTTCAAAGAGTCGGGCCCTGAGCAGCGACATCTTAACTAAGAAAATACAAACAATCCTAGGAGAAATAAAAGATTGAATCTTGTGAGTTATTTACATTTTGTGGGAAATAAGTGTGTTGGCTGAGAGCAGGTGGGGGTTCTGACCTGGGGGTCATCAGGTCTGAGGTCTCGTCACAGGTTTATCATTGACTATACAACTTTCTGTATGACTTTTCTTGGGCCTCTCTTTCCTCCTCTGAAGCAGAAGGTGGTTGGAATAAATGCTCTGTTTTGAGGGATTGATTCATTTAATCTACAAACACTGATTAAGTACTTACTACGTGTTGAGGTACAACAATGAAAAAAAGTAGACAAAAAGCACTTCCCTTGTGGAACCTTACATTCTAGTGGAGGAGACAGTCAAAAAGAAATAGGGCCTTCCTAGTGGCGCAAGGGGTTAAGTTTCAGCGCTATATAGCTATCAGCAGCCACTGCAGCATGAGTTCAATTCCCCACCAGGGAGGTGACCCACATGGCACAGCAGACCTCTCCTGTCTTGCCCTGCTGCTGCCCTCAGCAGTGTATTTCAGTGGATCTGCCTGTTTTGCTCCCCTCTCTGTCTCTGGTGAATCCTCTCACCAACTTCTCCTCCCGCTCTGCACCTGTAGCCTACACCCGAGCTCTTGTATGCATAAATAAATAAATCTTGCAAAAAAAAAACCCAAGAAATATATAATTATTAAATATATAGTATTTTGGGGCTAAAGTACTTTAAGAGAACAAAAAAAGACTAATGGATATTCAGAGTGTGAGGGAGAGGCTGAAATTTAAAACAGAGGTGCCCAGGAGGTACCACCTCTGTGGTGGTGACAGTTGAACAAAGGTTTGGAGGCAGTGAAGGAGTTAGCCAAGTGGTTATCCTGGAAGAATATCCAGGATATCCAGACAGAGGAAACAGCCAGTGAAGAGCCCCTGAGGCAAGAGTGTGCTCAACCAGTGTGACGAAAGGATGGAGGGAGTGAGGTAACAGAATGGATGGGAGGGATTTGTCATAGAGAATCTTGTAGGCCTTTGAGAAGACTTTGGCTTTTAGTCTGCTTAGGATGAAGAGCTATTAGAGAGTTTTGTTTGTTTTATTTTTTGAGCAGTTTTATATACAGAGCAGAAGGTCCAGAACTTTACCTCTGCCTCCTGCCCACAGGACCAGCTTCCACCTTATCCACAACACCCGCTAGAGTGGTTCATTCGTTACATTCGATGAAGCTGCGCTGACACATCACAATCACCCAGATCCCATAGTTTGTTTTTTTTTTTAAGATTTATTTTATTATTATTTTTTTTTTCTACAAGAGCTGGGGTACAGGCCAGGGGTGCGGGAGGGTGAGAGGATTCACCAGAGACAGAGTGGGGAGCAGAACAGGCAGACGACAGAAATACACTGCTGACGGGAGCAGTGGGCGAGACAGGGGAGGTCTGCCGCGCCATGTGGGTTTCTCGCAGGCCAGCCGGCCGGGATCGAACCAGCACTGCCGAGGCTGCAGACAGCTTCACAGCATGGCGCTCAACCCGCTGCACCACCATGGAGGCCCCAGATCCCATAGTTTACATCAGGGTGCAGGCTGGATGCTGGACGCTGCACTTTCTGTGGGTTTGAACACATGTACAGTACATGTGCCCCACGCACGTAATAGAGTATTTTCACTGCCCTAAAAATCCTCTGTGCTGGTGGAGGGTTTTGAACGCAGAGGGATCTGCCTTTTTGAAATTCTGAAATTCTACTGAATTTCAAATAAGAGTTAAGAGGACTCCAAAAACAAAGCTCACCTGTTTTCGAGGCCTCCCTGTTCCCCCAAGACTCACAAGAAACCCCCTTAATTGCCCCTTCATCCCACCCGCCTTGATGGGAAGATTAAGCCTGTTGAATTCCATCATTCCTCTAGGTGGCGGTGCTGCCTCGCCCACGGGGACACCTCCCTAATTTGGCCTGCTCTCCAGCCTCTCTCTTTCCTGGTCTTTGTTAGTGAATCCCTCAGGTGTAGAGGAAATGGGAGAGCCCCCAATCACCAGGAACATCCTCTTGCCTGCTTGCCCTTCTTTGAAAAATCCTCTCTGCTTGGTCACGACCATTATGGGTCATTCAAGCAGGGCTGACTCCAGGATGGTGCCTTACAGTCCTGGAAGCAACAGGTGTAAGGAAAAAAGAAGACGTGGGACTGCCACTTTCCACCAGCTCTCCCCCACGTATGCTTCCCTGTACCTCTTCTTCAAGTGTAGATTGATATTCATCCTAATATTTTCATTTTTTTAAGGATTTATTTATTTATGCATACAAGAACCGAGGCACAGGGCAGAGGTGCCGGGGTGAAGGGATTCATCAGAGACAGAACAGGCAGATCTACTGAAATAGACTGCTGAGGGGAGCAGCAGGCTAGACAGGAGAGGTCTGTTGTGCCGTATGGGTAGCTCCTTGACTGGGGGGGGGGGTCAAACTCATGCTGCAGTGACTGCAGATAGCTTCACAATGCTGTGCTTAGCCCCTTGCACCACCAGGGAGGCCCTGCCTCTGTCTTTTTGGGAGCAAAGATGAACACTTTTCTATTTACTTACTAGCCTTCTGAATATCTTCTTAGGTGAATTGTCTGTTCAGATGTTGCCCATTATTGCTTTTCTATTGCTGAACTGAATGTTTTCTATATAGTTTAGACATCAACCTCTCTTATCAGTTATGTAATGTGTAAATATTTTCTCCCTTTCAATAGGATAACTTTTTAATCTACTTTTATTTTCTCTCACTTAGCAAAAGCTTTTTAATTTGTGGTAACCCACTTGTTTATTTTTGCTTTTAATTCATTTACCATAGGGGTCAAGGCTCCAAGAATATCTTATCACTGATATCGTGGAATACTTTGCCAATATTTCCATCAGCATATTTTATTGCTGCAGGTCTTATATCTACATCTTTAATCCATTTGGAAGTTTTTTGTGCATGAGATTAGAAAGTGATCCAACTTCACCATCCTGCCTCTCACTTTCATGCACTTTGCTCACAAAGTCTCCTGAGCATCTCCCCAATATTCACCAGCTCACCCACCACTTGATGTTTTCTTTGCCACTGTCCCCACCATGTTACCCACCAAATGAAATTCAGACAATTTTGACAGGCTGCCAGACTTAATGTTCTCTGACTGACTCCAGGCCTACTCCACCCCGTGCTCTCCACTGGCAACACACCTCAGATTGTCAGGGCTTCTGAAGTCTTCCATAGACACCTGTATTCACCCGCAGGAATGTCTGGTTCCAGTCCATCTCACCCCATAGACTGTGAAGGTCCTTGACACAAGTCATCTGTGTATGTTTGGGATATCTGCCGCTGAGGTGACGGCCAACGTTTTTTAAATAAATAACAAATGAATGGTGATTGTTAGCCAAGTAAAGTAAAACCATCTTAAGGATGTTTATTTTCTCCCCCATTTAGAAATAATTAAGACCTGTGTATCCTTTAGATAAAGACAGTTTTCTTTCCTGTCCTTCAAAGTTCTCCATCCCCCAGTGAACAGGTATTGAAGATAAATGCTCTGGGACCCCAAGGGTGCTGTCCTCTGACCCAGATAGCCTTCTTATGGGCAGGTCTCTGGAGCTTCTGAGGCCTCCATAATCCTCTTTCTCTTGAGTTTTGAATTTTGAGGATGTTTCCTTAAAGGACCTGGAAAAAAAGTCAGAGATAGTCCTGATGACATCACAAAGAGTAAGAACAAAAATCTTACAGCTGAACTATGTCCTTACTCTCCTCTCACATACACCTGTGAGGGAGGGAGATGATTGCACCCTTGATTTACAGATGAGAGGTCTCAGCAGGGACAAAGTAAGGATGTGGCCTGCCCAAACCCTAAGAGCAAGTTGGGGTATAGTCAGGACAAGGGCCACATTCCTTGATTCAGATGCCTCCTCAATCCTAGCTCAGGTTTCAGACCCCAATTCCTGGGACTTTGCTACACGACTGTTTGCAAACGTCTTTGACAGCTCATGAACACAGTGCCAAATGACCAGCACACAGGTCTCTTTCATCTGCACGGTGGATTCAATGGAGGGCCTCACCATGCTCACGGCAAGTCCACCAGGCAGTGCATGACACACGTGAAGAACAGCTTTATCTTGCCTTGTCTCTATCATAACCCAGCCAAAACGTGTAACATAAATTCAACAGGTCTTTCAATCTAAAGTTCTGTTTATTATAGGTCAATTCTAAAAGGTGCAAAAGGAAATTAACAAGAGGATCTCCCTGGTGGCATAAGGGGTTAAGCGCAGCACTGTGAAACAATCCGCAGCCTCTGCAGCACCAGTTAGATCCCTCGCCAGCCAGGGAGAAACCCACATGGCCCAGCAGACTCTCCTGTCTTGCCTGCTTCTACCCTCCACAGTGTATTTCAGTCAATCTGCCTGTTCTGTTCCCCACTCTGTCTCTGATGGATCCTCTGACCCACCACACCTCTGGCCTGTACCCTGGCTCTTGTATGCATAAATAAATCTTTAAAAAAAAATAAATTATAAGAAAAAAGCAGAAAGTAGAAGTTTCTGCAGAACAGCCTGGTCTCTTCAACAGATGAAGGGGGGCGGGGTAACAAAAGGAGCATTGTTAGGTGAAAAGCATGGTTTGGGAAACTGGTGCAATCCATACCTCCACTGGGAATTTGAATATGAAGCAAATAATTAACAATTAGATGAAGTGAAAACATTAATATGGAAGACTGATAAAATTAACTGAAAAACAACAACAAAGTAAGGCCTTGTTTTGGTTAAAATAGACATGCAGTTGACCCTTGAACAACATGGTTTGAAACTGCACATGTCCATTTAAGACATGGATTTTTTTTTTCTAATCTGCTAGATTCAAGTCCACAGACACTGGAACCCGTGAATATAGAAGGTGAACTACGAGGGACTTGATGAGCATCTTTGGATTTTATTATCTGAGAGGTTTCCCAAAATCAATCCCCCCCCAACACCCTAGAGACCCAGGGATGACTATATTAAAATTTTGGGGAAGTCAAGGTATATGAGGATTTCCCAATGTGGGGTGGGGGCATTGGTGCCCCTAACTCTGGAGATGTTTAAGAGCAGCGTATATTCATCTGCATAAAAATAATCCGGAAAGTGTTAACAGTGGTGATGACAATATGATGTTCATATTTTCTTATTTTTGCTTAATACAGATGTATTACCCTATTTTCTGTGATATGCTTATGTTTGAAGTAATGAAATGTTATTTTAAGAACTGTACAAAAGCCAGACTTGTTTACCCACCAGCCAAGGCTTCTTCCTGTTATGCCCTATCCTGCACATCTGTGCTTCCTTCCACTCACCTGCAAAGCAGGGCGGTCTGCTCATTGCCTTCACCTCTGCACATACCCTTCCTCCCACTCCTCCGCTCCCCTCCCTCCTCCACGTCCTACCCCCTTCTAGAGAGCTTGTTCCCCAACTTACCTCCCCAGGTAGCCTGTCCTACCTTTGCCCTATGGACTCACATTGCTCTTCTCTAAAGGGGGGGGAGGGAGGGTAATACCTATTTAATTGGGGTGATACAGAGGCTAAGTGAGATAAAGAGATACAAAGCACCTGACCCAGGGAAAGGCTAACCCAAAAGCCCGGAGCTCATGCTTCATCTGATTCAAGGACTGCTTGGCCTAGATCATCTTAATGATGGACTGTTCTCTATTCCATTGTTTGTTTGACGTCCTTA
Organism: Talpa europaea; assembly: GCF_964194135.1. Classification (NCBI taxonomy): domain Eukaryota; kingdom Metazoa; phylum Chordata; class Mammalia; order Eulipotyphla; family Talpidae; genus Talpa; species Talpa europaea. Next base: position 107,545,826 of record NC_140074.1, on the reverse strand, counting down.
ATCTAAACCTAGGGGCAAAAGGACTCTCCTAGAGCCCATGCTGGGTTCTGGATCTCAGTAGCTGCTGAATCTAACCCAAGCCTATTGCGCTTTACCTGTCCTTACCTTGATCTCACACAGCTGCTGACCTGCATTAACCCCAGTTAGCCAGGCCTTCAGAGCAATACCCGGGTCCAGTTCAGGAGTCTGCTCTAAGATCCTCAGGCCACCATTTACCTTCACTTTCCCTGCCACTCCAGGACACAGCTGAACAAGATCAGCTAACTGTGGCCCAGGAAGCTAGTTCCAAAAGATTTAGAGGTGGGTAGCTCCAACATCTCTCCACAGCACAGGGCGGAGAGGCTCCTTCATAGGTTTCGGTTTGGCAAAGGCCCCTTTCACTGAGAGGCTGTATTCACCAACCCCACAGCCTTGGTCCAGAGAGCCAGGCCAGGTGGTCACACAGCCATCCGCTGGACTTCCTCCTCACTGAAGGAATGAACCCTCCTTTAGCTCATGTTCCACCCAACACTGGCAGAGGGCGTCCTTTTGCTGCTGGGACACTTCCAGAGAGTCCTGTTCCTGGTGGCCAGAAACAGCCTCAGCACTGCTTCTAATCTTGTGCCTTTGTTTACATGGTAACTGAAAAATGCAGGAAACAAAACTATCAAGAGACCTCCACGTGGAGGGCGGCTGTACGGAACACTACAGGAAACACCAAAAACGTTAGTAGCCACGGCCAGCCCAGGCCGATGGGTGATTTCTCTCTCTAGTTTACCTGTAGGTCGCAACTCTCTGTAATAAGCTTACCTGGAGCGTGGGGAGAGACTAGGAAAAGGGGGGAAAAGTGGAGAAGGGGAAGGAAAAACAGGAAGAGAAATGCTGGGCCAAGGGAAGACGGAAGTGGGGAGAGGAGGGTCAGGAGGCTCCCGGGTGCAGCAGGCACCCGGCAAGGCCCTCCTCCCAGAGCTCGCCCACCACCCAGGCATCACCTCTCTTGATGTGGAGCGGGGACATTGGCTCCCCCAGCAGGGAGGCCTCGTGGTGGCCCGGGGCCTGCATCTTGGACAGCCTTTCCTTCATGCCGCTGATGTTGCCTCGCAGCCCCCAGGCGCTGCAGAGCTTGGGCAGACTGTCTTCCTGCTCGGCCAGCAAGGAGCTCTCCCGGGTGTCCAACGGGCAGAATGCCACCTGCAAGAGGCCTCGGTGTTGAAAGGAGTGTGGACAAGAGTGGGGCCCACCTTCCAGAGGACCTGCTGAGGCCTGGCTGCCCCGACATGTGCCTCACCAGAAGGACGGGGTGAGAGTCACAGACAGGAAGTGAAGGACCTAGGGGACATGGAGGCCGGTTGTCAACTGTCTCCTTGGTGATACATGTCCTCTCTTTATTGAGTTGCTGTCTTATTTGTAATGAAACAAGGGTATTTGTGTTGTTCCCTTAGCAAAATTAAAACTGAGACCCTGCAAATACCTTTTAAATTTTTCCTAACCAGTGAAATGATAGCTCCTTCTATTCAGAGAAGGAATCAGTGAAATGTTCCACAGATTCCACTAATGTTCAGAGCTGGAAACAGGCCCAGATTTGGCTAAAGCTGCATGGACGGTCCCCCCCTTGAAGGGGGGTTGGGGGGGCATGTTAGAGCTGGGGTCTCCTCAGAGCCAGATTAGGCTTGACTGGGTCTTCCCCCCTACTTGCATGTGGCCTGTGTCCAGTGTCGTCACCTCCTGACATTTGGCATCTTCATTTATAGTCCGTGGACAATAATTCTAATTACCACGTAGGTTACTTTTGAAGATCACAGGAGGAAACATGAAGGGCCTGGACATAGAAACTGTTACCTATAATTATTATTTTTAACTAGTGATTCTTAAAGTGTGTTCTGTGAACACTTGGAGGTCCCTGAAATTTTTTCAACCTCGCAGAGCCCCGAAAAGGAGGGGGAGAGAAACTAGGGGATTCTAATGTAACCTAGTATGGAAAGTTCATGAATATAAACCCGACAAGGCTACACACTGTATGACCTGACTCTGACATTCTGGCAAAACTATAGCAAAAAGATCGGTGCTTCTTTGGGGAGGAGAAAAGGTTAAATAGGTAGAGCACGGGGCTTTTTTTTTAGGGGAAGTGAAACTATTCTGTATGATACCGTAGTGGTGGATACATCTCATCGTACATTTGTCAGAACCTATAGAATGTGCAGCACAAAGAATGTAAATGCATATTGGCTTATCAGTGATGGCAAATACACCCCACCAATGCACGAAGCTATGGTAAGGGAAGCAGGAGGGGGAGATATACTCTACTGCCACTCAATTTTTCTATAAACCTAAACTACTTTAAAAGTTATGAATTTTTAAAAGTTAACTGATATTCAGGGGTGGTATAAAAAAAATCCACGATTATCCAAAAATGCTTCTCTTTTCCAACTCTATGGAGCAGGTTTTTTTCATGTACTTCAATCAAATCAATATACCACAAGAGATTGACCGCCTCAGCATATGTGACAATCCAGTTGTCTTCTACTAAACCAAATGCTACAGAGATTTGCAGAAGTGTAAAATGCCACTCTTCTCACTACCTTTCTTGTTTTGAGAAAGTTATTTTTCAAAAAGATTATTTATGTTAACATATAATGAATGCCTTGTTTCTGTTTTTAAGAGAGCTAGCAAATTCATATTTTTAAATTTTTTCTTTAACCTTAATTTCTAATAGATCAAATATCAAAAGAAATAAGCTACATAAACAAATGTTTTGGGAGGGAGGGGTGTTCTCAGTGATTTTTAAGAGGGTAGACATGACCTAGGACCAAAGTGTTTGAGAACCACTGCTTTCGGATAGTGCCAGGTCGGGCTCTGCGGACAGTCCCAGGAGCCTTTCCTAAGCTGTGCCTGTCTGCCTGGCCACCACTGTCCCTCCCTGGCCCCTCAAGAATGTCCCTGTCCCTGGTAACTTGGGGCCAGTGTGCAGGGTGAACAGAGAGTGAACACTAGAAGCTGAGTCTCTGCTCTCTTTAGCCAATCTGTGCTCACTGTAGGGGTTAAAATGAGGGGCACTGGGGTCGTTTCAGGCAGTGTGCCTCAGAAAGGACCCAGTGAGCACTGGTGTTATCAGAGGGCCCCTCCGTTTAGATCTTCCTCCAACAATCATACAATACGCCAGCCAACCCCTCAGCTGGATCCAGAAGAGCTCTCCTGCGAGCCTCACCAGGGACTTGGCTGTCTGGTTGCTCTTGGTGTACTTATAGAGCCTGCGAAGCTGCTTGGCCTCCAATTCTGAGAAGAGGGAGACAAATCTCCACAGCATCCTGCAGGGAGAGAAACACAAGTCTGAGGGAGGCTGTCCCCCTGGGACTTGGTTGGGGGCATGGAGAGGAAAGAATTTTTTTTTAAAGATTTATTTATTTATGCATACAAGAACTGGGGTACAGGCCAGAGGTGTGGGGAGTGAGAGGATTCACCAGAGACAGAGTGGGGAGCAGAACAGGCGGATTGACTGAAATACACTGCTGAGGGGAGCAGTGGGCAAGTCAGGAGAGGTCTGCTGCGCCATGTGGGTAGATCTCTGGCCAGCCAGGGATTGAACGCGTGCTGCAGAGGCTGCGGATAGCTTCATAGTGCTGTGCTTAACTCCTTACGCTAACAGGGAGGCCTGAGAGGGGGGAATTTGCCTTGAATACCTGGTCCTGGCAATGAGGACCTGTGCCACACACTTGAACAGTGGTTTTTCAATCAAAGAACATTCTTTTCAGGTCAGGAGAGGTCTTCGTGCACTGTGTGCACAGCCAAAGTGCCATCATTGCTGCCCTGAGTGACTAAGGGACCTATAATCTCCAGCCTATTCTCTCTCCCTCTTCACCAGCCTCACTCCGAGATCCCAACTCCTCTACATACTGGTGAAGAAGGGCTGGGGGATCTCAACTGAGGAGTGACCTTGAATGGAGAAGGGGTGGCCCAGGTGTGGGTGGAGTGAGGAGGACAAGGAGGCTGCCCTACTTTTTCCAGTGCTTGATTTCCCAGGCTCGGCAGTAGTGCTTCAGGAAGGTGTTAATGTGGTCCCCTAGGACCACCAGACTCTGCTTCATGTACTTTAGCTTCTTCTTCTGGGGAAGGTCCCTGGGCGGATGCAACTTTCTCAGGAACTTCTTCAGTGGCCTTAGATATTCTTTACACTGAGGAGACAACAGGTGATGTGAGATATCACAGGAGAAAAATGGTATAGGCTGCCCTGAGTGTCCAGCAGGTGGGCACGGCTACCGTCCTTGTCACCCAGGAGGGACTGTGTGTGTGAAGGGAGGAGTCTCTAGTCAACATTCTACTCTTCTTCCTTCCCAAGAGTATGACAAGAGGGAGCCTGTGACACGGGTGTGAGCTGTGATACAGGTCTCCTGCCTGGGGAGGAAAGCGGGGAGGGGGCAGGGTCTGGGGTGGGCCCCTTACTCACAATTTTGAAGGTGTCCTGGCCCAGGCCCTTGGCATGGCGCACAAGCGCATCCCTGGCAGGGGTGGTGCTGGAGCACCTCTCTAAGCAGGACACGTCCGTCACCTGGGGAGAGGCAGGGCACAGTGGTCAGCTGGGGGCTTCGGCTACTGCTTCTGTGGGGCGGTGCTGGGCAACCATGGCCCCAATGCCGGCCAAAACCCTTCTCACTTTCCCTATGACCTCTTCCTTGAGCCAGCACTGAGGTGAGGGAGCCCTGGGCCAAGATACCCATCTTTGAGAAACCCTGCTTAGAAAGCCAAGAATGCCCTACCCATTTCTTTTATAATAATTATAGCAGGCTACACTAGCTGACTTTGAAAAGCACTTGATAAACATTAACATATTTTATTCTCCCACAAACTGTGAGGTTAGCTATTATTACCCCTGATTACAGATGAGAGCACTGAGGCACCAAGGGATTGGAGGTCCTCAAATAACTTTGTTTCATTCAACTTCAGTTTATTATGACTTCCAGAGAAAAGAAATCTGGGCCCATATTATTGAATGTTGAACGTTGCTGATCATTCTACTTTGTTTTCTGCTTAGAGTTGCAGTTTCCAGGAACTTTGCATGTAGGTAACTCCCTGAGGGCATGAGCAGGGATTCATTCACCCATTCATTTAGCTGACATTTATTAAGTGCCTAAGCTTCAGGTCTACCTCTTTGCATGTCTAACCTTTAGCATCGTTCCATGCTAAGGTGTGCCCAGGAAAACCTGTGATGGTGATGGTAATAACAAGAAGGAAACTTTTGACAGCAAAAGTGGGACAAATAAAGCGGAAAATTAATAGACAAAGGGATTGAATTAATACTAGAAGTCAAGGACAGGATTAGACTAACACATTGACCTTTCAAAAGTCCCACAGAAAAAATGAGTATTAACTCCAGCCCGTATTCAAGGGAAACAAGGAAGACTCAGGACTAGACCACTCAGGATGAAGAGAGAAGGGCTAGGGAAGGAGGTGAGTGAGGAGGATATGGGACCAGGGTTCCTCTAGGAACTCCCAGAGGGGGAGTTCTGGCTAACCAACTCCATAAATACATTAGAGATATTACACAAGCAAACCATAACACACACACACACAAACACACACACACACATGCTCTTCTCTCTTCGTAACCAATGAGGTAAGACCCTTCTCCCATCATTTCCCCAGGAAAATATGTACTTAATAATCTGTTTGAATGAGTTAACCTTCTCTTGTCCTTTTTTTTTTTTAAAAAAAGATTTATTTATTTATACAAGCACTGGGTACAGTCAGAAGTGCGGGAGGGTGAGAGAATTCACCAGAGCCAGAGCGGGGAGCAGAGCAGGCAGAAGGACCAAAGCACACTGCTGAGGGGAGCAGCGGGCGGCAGGAGAGGTCTGCGCGCCATGTGGGACCCTCCTCTGGTGGCCGGGGAGCAGCCGGGGATCGAACCGGTGCTGCAGAGGCTGCGGGCAGCTTCGCAACCCAGTGCTCAACAGCTGCGCCACCGGGGAGGCCCCCTTCTCTTGTCCTTTTGACCTCTTGCTAAGCTCACGTGCTGCACCATTTTTGCTTCTCTTCCTTGATTTCATATTCTCTGCTTTCCAAAACAAACCTCTCAAGAACCCTCCCTGTCTCCCTCCATCACATCCTCAGCCCCATTTCACCGTCTCCTGTGGCTTATCCTCTTCACCACCTTGCCCTTCTGAGGCCTCCATCCCCACAGAGGCTCTAGCGGCCTCCAGCGCTGCACTCCGTCAGTCCCCTCAGGCTTCTGACTTGCTGCTTCTGTGACCTGAGCATCTCAGGGAGTGAGGCAGGTTGGCTCCAGAACTCTGAGCAAAACCATGGTAACTGCCAACACAGAGCCCAGCCCCCGCCCCACATCCTCATTCCTGGGGGTGGCCACCAGCCATCAACTTCAACTGGAAGCTGGACTAGGGAACTGAGCAAGATGTGCCAGGTAGCCCCATGATGGTGTCAGAGTTTACTACTGGCCAGTGGGGGCTGCCACCCCTTTTCCCAAGAGAACTGTCTGATGCTATTGATTTTGAACCCTGATAAGGCTTTTGAAGTAACAGTCCTAGGAGGTATCCTTCTGCCACCTCAGTTACACCATTGGCTGCTTGAAAGTGAAGACCAGGGTTTGTAACATTCTTTCCAAATCTGGACAAAGAACAAAGGACTTGGACACTTCTTTGAAAAAGGACTAGAGGGTGTGTTAAAAAAGCACAGGATACAGAAAATTTCTACTGTGACTGATCTTCTATCCCTCTGAGCCTCCAAGAAGTTAATAAGCCAATGGTGTTGGCTTGGGTGGTGGGACTGTTGGGGGAGGACAGGCATATCATAGTATAGACAAGCGTCATGTATCTCAACCTGCACAGCCATTTCCCCTGGGGTAGGTACCAGGAGTGATCTCATTTCATCAAGGAGTGGAGACACATATAGCTCCCGTAACTTACCCATGGTCCGTGGCCACTAAGTGGGGCATGCGGATTTGGGTCAAACTCTGGCTTTCTTCACCAATTCTGCCTTCCAGAGATCTAAGGCTAAGAAATTAAACTCCGCAAGGCTGGGGAAGGCAGGGGAGTGTGTGTGTTGGGGGAAGAGGGGTGTCACATCTGTTCTCTGCACCCTCTGGCTCAGGCGCTCCAAGACACCAGGACTAAGTGGAGATCCCGCCCCTGCTAAGGTACCAGCACCCCTTCACCTCCTTCATCAGCACACAAGGGGTGCTGTGGGTGGTGGTAAAATGATTGCAACCTTGGTTTACTCACTTAAACTGCATCTTCTTCCCTGGAACGCTGAACTCCATCTCCTGGCCCTTGCCTGCATGTCCTCTGGGTCCTCTTCTCCTGCCTTTGCCAGCACTGAGTCTGACCATCCGGGCTTGCGTCCAGCCACAAGATCTGCTCCCCCGCCCCGAAATCTAGAGGCAGTATTGACACATGACAGGGAGATGGTGGCTCAACATTCCTGGGGGACAATGTGACTCTAACTTTAGACTGGAAGGTATGTTCTCTGGGCTTTTTTTCAAGATTATTTTGTAGGCCCTCCCTAGTGGCCTAGGAGACAGTTATGGCCTGGGTTTGATCCCCGGCCAGGGAGCAACCCACATGGTGCAGCAGACCTCTCCTGTCTTGCCCGCTGCTCCCCTCAGCAGTGTATTTCAATAAATACATCTGTTCTGCTCCCCACTCTGTCTCTGGTGAAACCTCTCATCCCTGGCACCTTTGGCCTACACCCCAGTTCTTCTATAAATAAATAAATAAATAAATAAATAAATAAATAAATGTTTTGTGGCTAGTAAAAAAGATAGTTATATTGAAAAGAATGAGGGGAGAAGAGCTAATACATATCTATTGGGAGTGATAATTGGTCATGTAAAATGCTAAATATACACCTCTTTGACCCACAAATTCTACTTCTAGGAATTAGTTTTAAGGGGAGAAGATGTGTTTTTGAGGATAGTTACAATAGTGACAATTTGGAAACAAATGAAGGGTCATCAATAGAAAAGCGTCATGAGTAGCTAAGTTTTGGTACCTCCATACTTAAAAACATCACTATTAAATATTAAAATTAATGTGTAAAATACTTTACTACCAAAACACTATAAATAGTAATTAAAATTTTAAATGTAAAATTACTATATATTTAATGACATGGAAAACAGCATGATCCTATTTTGTAAGTATGCATTTATATAGGTATAGGGAAAAAAATCTTGAAGGATATGTTTCAAAATATCAAGAGTCATGCATTTTCTTTGCATTTGCCTACATCAAAAAAATAATATGCTTTATATTTACAGTCAGGAAAAAGAGGAGAGCTGTGTCTGTTTTTGAAAACCGCTTTAGGGGCCTCCCCGGTGGCGCAGCGGTTGAGTGCTGGGTTGCGAAGCTGCCCGCAGCCTCTGCAGCACCGGTTCGATTCCCAGCTGCTCCCCGGCCACCGGAGGAGGGTCCCACATGGTGCGCAGACCTCTCCTGCCGCCCGCTGCTCCCCTCAGCAGTGTACTTCGGTCCTTCTGCCTGCTCTGCTCCCCACTCTGGCTCTGGTGAATTCTCTCACCCTCCCGCGCTTCTGACTGTACCCAGTGCATGTATAAACGAAACAAACAAATAAATAAATAAATAAAAAACATGCCTCTATAAAAGAAAAAAAAAAGTAAATTTAAAAAAAAAAAGAAAAGAAAACTGCTTTAAGGAATAAATAACATCATCAAAGTGTTTTATAGTGCTAAGTTTAAAAAACAAAACACAAAAGAATATTGCATTATTTAACTCATACTTAGGTAAGTGGATAGGAATATGAACCAAGACTGGAAGAAAGGAGTTAAAAAAAAACCACAAGGAATTTAATTTATATATATATTCCTTCCCCCAGCCCAAATAATATCTAAAATTCAGAGAAGGCAAATAAATGTTTGAATCTCAAAGCTTATCTGTCCCTGCCTGCTTCCGCACCCTAATCCACCCCTTTTACCCTCCAAGAGCCTCCAAACAAGTCCGGCACTCTGGATGCCTTCCCTCTCCCCATAATGGTTTTATTATCACCCATAGGGAGTAGCCTGAAGAGATAATTGAACCTAAAGCCAGTCAGGAATAATGGACTCAATGTTAACTAAGGCAAAACAAAAATTTATTGCCTTTGGGAGACATTCTTCAAAATCCAGTTGGTTTGCATAAAATGACTCTATGGGAAAAATCAAGTCATTCAACTGTGTCAGTCCTCCAATATTTAATTAAAAAAAAAAAAGCAACAGGTCCTTCCTGGTGGCACAGGGGGTGAAGTCTCAGCACTATCAAGCTGTCGCCAGCCACTGTGGCCTGAGTTTTATCTCCCGCCACGGAGCTACCCACTCGGCACAGCAGACCTCTCCTGTCTTACCCGCTGCTCCCCATAGCAGTGTATTTCAGTTAATCTGTCTGTTCTGCTCCCCCACTCTGTCTTTGGTGAATTCCTCTTACCCCCCATACCTCTGGCCTACACCCCAATTCTTGTATGCATAAATGAATAAAGTAAATCTTAAAAAAATAAATAAAAACCAACAACTATGTGCCATGTACTTTAGGAAGATGGAGGTGAGGGTATTAATTTGTCCACATTCCACTTATACGGACTGCCAATCTCCTCCATGGTACATGGCACAAAGCCATTCATAATCATCGTGTGTCATCCCCCACTGCACATGATGGTGCTCATGAATTCTTGCTGTGTGTCCTGAACTGGGTGGACTTGGAAAGCGAATATGCCAATACTTCTTCTCACAGATGAAGATATTTATATTCTATAAAAGAACTCTCTATTCCTTTCTTTCATAAGAAATCCAAGGTTTTAGCATTTCCAAAAGAACCCTCTTGACCTTGCTCTGAATTACCCACTAAGTTGGATGCTGGGTGTATAGGTCGTGTGAAATTTCCCAGCTGATGGGCCTCTCTGGTGGCGCAGGGGGTTGATTTTAGTATATGTGCTGCCGAAGCGAGCACGGCGCAGGGGGTTGAGCGCAGCACTGTGAAGCTGTCCGCAGCCTCTGCAGCGCCGGTTCAAATTCCAGGTGGGCCAGGAAGATTCCCACATGGCGCAGCCGACCTCTCCTGTCTCGCCCGCTGCTCCTCTCAGCAGTGTATTTCTGGTCCTTCTGCCTGTTCTGCTCCCTGCTCTGTCTCTGGTGAATTCTCTCACTCCTCCCGTGCCTCTGGCCTGTACCCCAGTGCTTGTATAAATAAATAAATCTTTAAAAAAAAGAAAAAAAAATTTCCCAGCTGAGGACTAAGAATCCCAACCCCAAGGTCTCTAGGCTTTGAACCATTACCTAAGGCAGCGTTTCTTAACATGGGATCTGCTGGTGGACTTGAGAGAGTTGAAACTGTAGCTTTCATCAGATAATCAGAGAGGTTTGTAGATCCAAATAAGTTAGGAACCAGTGATATGAGAAGTCTAACCTGAGGGCATGGACCTTCTTCTCAGCAGTGGTTTTTCAGGTCAGATGAGTCTTTAAATCTGAGTTCTGGAGTCCCTCAAATGGAGACACTGTGAGAAACCTCAGAAAGGGCTGGTCTAGGCCTCCCTGGTGGCGCAAGGGGTTAAGCACAGCATTATAAATCTCTCTGCAGCCTCTGCGGTACCAGTTCGATCTCTGGCCGGCCAGGGAGCTACCCACATGGCACAGCAGACCTTTCCTGATTCTCCCACTGCTCCTCTCAGCAGTGTATTTCAGTCAGTCGGCCTGTTCTGCTCCCCTCTCTGTCTCTGGTGAATCCTCTCACCCCCCACACCTCTGGCCTCTACCCCAGTTCTTATATGCATAAATAAATAAATCTTTGGGAAAAAAATAGAAGAAAGGGCTAGTCTGGTGAGAAATAAGATGGAGGAAGAAGGCAAGGAGGTCATAAGCTTCACTAGCTGTATTCCAGATCCAGCCCAAGTAACTAGCAACCGCAAAGAAGGCCTGTAAGAGACTTAAATACACCCCAGGAAGCTGGAGTACTGTGTTCCTGCCCCCTTCTACACCCAGACCTTGAGGGGAAGTTCCCCTGTACTAACACAAAGGTGGGAGCCTGGCAGCACAGGGCCTGCCTTCTCCTCCCCCCTTAGCCAGACCCCGGCACATGGCTGCACACTGTTTCCAAAATAGTTCTCAAAAACATTTGGTACCTTTTACTTCACTTCTCGCTGATATTTACTGTTGTTTTCCATCTAACAGAGCCCTGGTTTAATTTCACTTTTTTTTCTTTTTGGTAGCAATGTTTTAATTAGGGCTTCATGTGCTCTAAAAATATCTTATCAGGGTATCAAAATAGCACTGCATCCTCAGAACACATTTCTAAACTGTCTAATGACATGCAAGCTTCTGCCATGATGTTGACTGCTGGGCCCAGTGATTTCCACCTATCTCTGTCTACATGGTTTTCCCTCCAAAAATGGGCTTCAGGGAGATGAGCAGGAGAGAATTGTATAGCCAATAAATATTGGAGCTAGAAAGGATTTTCAAGAGGAAAAATTGCCACCCTCAAATTTGCAGCAATATTTCCCTGAGGGAATGAATTCTCTCCTCCTCTCTTCTAAGACACCATATTTGGATCCCACACCTTCAGATGCAGACTTGGTGAGACTGGGGTTGGCTAGTAACAGGTTTTCCAGAATGAGAAAAATCCTAAGGAGAAAATCACCTGGTCTTAGAACTTCAGAATCAGAATCCATGAGGACCTGGGAATCAGTATTGTAAACAATGTCCCAGGCAAGTCTTATCATCAGACCAGTTTGGAAGACACGGGTGTAGTGATTCAAATCCCAAAGTGGCCTTTGTTTGGGTCTGATTGGGTAAATTAAAGACTCTCCAGTGTCATGCTAGAGCCAGACCTAATAGGCTCCAGCCTATTACCAGAGCTGATAATTAAAATTTCAGGAATTTTGTTAGTTGTTTGTTAAACACAGACATGTGAAAGCAGGGACTCAAACACCTACTTCTCATCAGTGCTCATAGCAGCATTATTCCCAATAGCCAAAAGGCAGAAAGTACCCACCTGCCCATCGACAATGAAGAGCTAAACACCATATGGTAGATGGTGTTTATTTTATTCAGTCATAAAGAGGATGGAATTTTCATACCTGCTATAAGATGGATAAATCTTGAAAATGTTATGCCAAGTGAAAAAATTCAGACATTAAAGAACAAATATTATGCAGTTCCATTTCTATTAAAATATCTAGTACAGACCAATTCATGGAGACCCAATGTCAACTAGAAGTTACTAGAGTCTGAGGAAGGAGGAATGATTCGAATTTCTGTTTGGGCTGATAAAAAATGTTCTGGAAATAGATCGTGGGGATGGTGAAATCACACTTGAATGTGTTTAGTGCCATCAAACTATGCACTTAAAAAGGGTTAAAATGGCAGATTCTACCTTCTGTATATTTGAGCACAGTAAAAAAGTTAAACTTTGCAACAAAAGAAATTAAAGGTCAAGTGATAATGGAATTATATTGAAAACAAAAAACCTCAAAACTCAACACTTCCTAATTTTTTCTACATTTTATAAATATCTGCTCTTGAGGTTATTTACATCCATTTTGTCTGCAGGGTGGCCTTCCCGACTGGCTGTGCTGCCAATGTCCCTTCCTAACTCTGCACTCAGTGATGTCACTGGATGTTGACTGCCATGGTGGGAGTGTTTACCCAACAGGAATTTAAAACGCTATAAATCAGGCTCCTCTCCTCCCCCACCAAGCTATTCGTTAAGCATTTACTGGTGCATTCCTGTCTCTAAGCCATAATTTCCTCTGTGAGGACTAAATATAGCTTACTAGGTGAGGTGTTGGATGTTAGCTAAAGTTATTGTGGTAATTATTTTGTACACATATCTTCTACACCTTAAACTAATACGATGTTATGTGTCAGTAGAAAATTAAGTTTAAAAGAGTGTTCACCTTACAGGTGCCATCTATGAACCCTGCACATAGTCAGGGTTTCGGTAGCATTATTCCCTTTTGCTAGAGATGTTGGACTCCTTGGGAGCAAATTTTGCTTAAATCAGCTCTATGACCTCCAGATCTCTATAACAAAGCTCAGTAAATGTTGACTTGAATAAATGAATGTGTGCCTGGATGTTACTGGTTGAATGGAGAAAACATCATTTTAATAGTGTGAGAATTAGGAATCAATTTCATGAGCTGCTGGATCAAAAGGTGAGATCTGAAGGCAAAATAGGATACTTATCACCAAAAAAGAGATACTGAGCTGCTCTGAAAGAAAAAAACAAGAAGAATTTTTAAAAAAGATTTATTTATCTATGCATACAAGAACTGGGGTACAGGCCAGAGGTGTGGGGGTCAGCAGATTCACTAGAGACAGAGTTGGGAACAGAACAGGCAGATTGACTGAAATACAGTGCTGAGGGTAGCAGTGGGCAAGGCAGGAGAGGTCTGCTGCGCCATGTGGGTAGGTCCCTGGCCAGGTATGAGACTAGTGCTGCAGAGGCTCTGCACATCTTTGCGTCTTAACCCCTTGTGCCACCAGGGAGGCCCAAAAAATGAGAAGAATTTTGGTCTTTGTTTTTGATCTAGGAAATGATACCAGAAGAAAGAGGGAGAGACCAAGACAGATCATGAGAGGGATGAGTTGGAAGTTGGGTAGGATGGAGACTCTGAGATGTTCCTGGGACAGAGTGGCCAAAAGGATGACTATGGATTGTATTCATTTGCTCTAATGTACAAGATACAACCCTTCGTTATAACCCTTCATTTTTTTCTCAACAGTCTTGGGCTTATATTTATTTATTTTTTAAAGATTTATTTATTTATGCATACAAGAGCTGGGGTACAGGCCAGAGATGCGGGGGGTGAGAGGATTCATCAGAGACAGAGTGGGAAACAGAACAGGCAGATCGACCAAAGTACATTGCTAAGGGGAGTAGCAGGTGAGTCAGGAGAGGTCTGCTGCACCATGTGGGTTGCTCCCTGGCCGGCCAGGGATGGAACTCGTGCTGCAGTGGTTGCGGACAACTTCTTTGGTTGCGTCTTAACCCCTTGCGCCACCAGAGAGGCCCAGAGCTTATATTTATTTTGGAAAAATAAGCAAAAACTGGGTTATCTGACTTTGGGACCAGGCTGCCAGTGACAAAAGAATAAAAGGGAGATATGGTACAGAGGAAAAAATGTGGCAGAGGCAGGAAATGTGATCACAAGGGATCCACCATGGAGATATAAATTCCTGAGGATTTGGAGATACCTTGAGAAGCACTTTGGAGCTGGGGGAATCTCAGCTACTAATGGGTTATATTCAATTACGTTGAAATTTTTAGAGCTGTGTAGTGTTCCAGTGGGCATAAATACATTTTGACTTATTCCTGCAATTCAGAGGGTTAGACTTTAAGAAGATTCTTTATCTTTTTGGACTCCAACTTAAATTTTATGGATAAATCCATAAAACCCAAGACCATTAGAGTGTCCAATTACCCTGCTCTCTTAGGAAATGGCATTTGATACCCATCAAAATCTAAACTAGACAAAGAATAGAGACAAAAAGGGAATTGTAGAAACTTTATGGTGGAGAAGACTGGTAGAGAATACTTCAATCTAGTGATGAAGGTGAACTTTGCAATGATGTTATGGATGCCCAGATGGGAGGTATGATGCCCAGATATGAAGTATGAGGTGATAAGGATACTTCACCTCTGCAGTATTCTTTAAGAAAAAAAACCCCAGAGAGGATTAATAATTACCACAATAACAAAATAATTACCACAATAACTTTAGCTAACATCCATAAACCCAGAGAGGAGATATTTTCTTTTTTTTTTTTTTATATTCATTTCTCAATTTTTTTTTATAGAGGCATGTTTTATTTATTTATTTGTTTGTTTGTTTGTTTTGTTTATACATGCACTGGGTACAGTCAGAAGCGCGGGAGGGCGAGAGAATTCACCAGAGCCAGAGCGGGGAGCAGAGCAGGCAGAGTGACGAAGTACACTGCTGAGGGGAGCAGCGGGCGGCAGGAGAGGTCTGCGCGCCATGTGGGACCCTCCTCCAGTGGCCGGGGAGCAGCCGGGGATCGAACCGGCGCTGCAGAGGCCATAGGCAGCTTCGCAACCCAGCGCTCAACCACTGCGCCACCGGGGAGGCCCTCTTTTTTTTTTTTTTTTTTTTTTAAAGATTTATTTATTTGTTTATTTATTTCAGAAGCACGGAAGGGTGAGAGAATTTACCAGAGCCAGAGCAGGGAGCAGAACAGGCAGAAGGACCGAGGCACACTGCTGAGGGGAGCAGCAGGCGGCAGGAGAGGTCTGCGAGCCATGTGGGACCCTCCCCCGGTGGCGGGGGAGCAGCCGGGGATCGAACCGGTGCCTCAGAGGCTGTTGGCAGCTTCGCAACCCAGCGCTCAGCCGCTGCGCCACCGGGGAGGCCCGAGAGGAGATATTTTCTATGAGATACCTGGCTAGTATTCCTCATGACAGTCAAGATCACGGAAAACAAAGGAAGACAAAGAAACTCTCAAAGTCTAGTCAAGATTGAGGCGACACGACAACCAAATGCAATGTGGAACTTTGAGTTGGGTCATGGGATAGAATGTGAACGTTAATGGAAAAGATGGCCAGATCCAAATAAAATCTGGTGTTAATAATAATATACCATGTTACTTTCTTAGTTTCAGCAAATGTACCATGATAGTATGTTAAAAATGGTGGAACTTGAAGCACCAAATAGAAACTCTCTATACAATCTTTGCAACTTTTCTGTAAATCAAAAAAATCTCCCAATAAAAAGACTTAAATTTTTTTTAAGATTTATTTATTTATGCATACAGGAACTAGGGTACAGGTCAGAGGTGTGGGAGGTGAGAGAATTCACCAGAGACAAAGTGGGGAACAGAACAGGCAGAATGACTGAAATACACTGCTGAGGGGAGCAGCGGGCGAGGCAGGAGAGGTCTGCTGAGCCAAGTAGGTAGCTCCCTGGCTGGCCTGGGATCGAACTCGGTGCTACAGAGGCTGTGGATAGCTTCACAGTGCTGTGCTTAACCCCTTGCACCACCAGGGAAGCCCCCAAATAAAAAGGTTTTTAATAAAAAATATCTGAACTACATGGCCATTAGTCTCACCCAGTGAGCCCATATATTCTGATGTTCTGAGCTTCTCTGTTTGAGGAAATATAATTAATTATATGGTTTGCTTGTGCTACATGTCAGTGTGTTTCAAGGCATCTTCATTTACCACATTGGTGAAGAAACAGAAAAAAGATGCATTTGGAAACTTGGTCCTATGAAAAACATTCTCTTTTAAGATGCTTCAGTAGAATCAAACCTGGCTTCCTTTCTAGGCCTGCACTCTGAGATGAATTATCCTTTGATGTTTCCTTGGTGCAGCAGTTGTATATTGAGCTAGAAAACACTCTGTATAGTTCATAAGAAGGGAAAGCCAATACAAGGGCGAGAAGCAAGCAGGTTTCATTTGGAAGGAGCTTATAATTAGTGGAAAGTTTCAAAACCACATTCATCACAATGGTACAAGCGGGTGATGCCTCCATAAGTCCAAAACCCCCCGGGCTCAGGTTGAATCCAAAGGGTTGGTGAGAAGTCTTAGGTGAGAATGGTTTTCTCACCTAAATAACTTACAGGCCAAATTGGATTGGTAAAGAAGAATTATTAGCACTTTTCTTGGTGGGAGGAACAGCACAGGCAAAGTCAAGAGTTAAGATAGATGAATTGTACAGAGAAGAGAATCATATTCACTTGACTGAGTAGAGAAGCCAGCTTAGTTAAGAGATGAGAATATCAAGGAAGGGAGTCACCCAAGCGAAGGGCAGCTTCTCTGATGTCATCTATAAGTAGTGAGTCATGTGAGTGAGGGAGGAGGGATGGGACAGAGAAGGGAAGTGCAAAGAGAAAGGGAAAGAAGAGGAATCACTCACAAAGGGTGTGGCAAAGTCTGGTGTTTGTGGGTATAGTTTCTCCACCCCTTTGGTTTAAGAAATATGATTTGTCACTTGTGAAAGCAAGTGAGCAAGACTTCGTGTTTATAGCACTAGTCTGTGTGCTTTCAATGAAGCAGAGAATTCATTTACCAAATAGAAATTGAGCATTTACATCGGGCCAACCGCTATCCTTGACCCTGAGTATGCAGAAGTGAGAAAAATAAGCCCAGTTTCTGCCTTTGGGAGAACTGGCTGTGTAATGGAGGAGAAAAACATCAGCCAGGTAATCCCAGAAATGTGTCATAGTGATAAGTGGACATTAAATCTAATGAGTACTATAACGGAGGAACCTGCTGACCAAGAAAATCTTCAGATTACTAACTTAGTTTCCTAGGCTCACTGATGCTAGTAGGGGAAAAACTCTAATAGGAACCAAGATGATTCTATATCATGGAGAAAATTTCTCCCAATATGAAAGACAATAACCATTTAGGTATGTATATTTCATGGGACATTTTTTTTTCAGTTAAAAAATAAACTTATGGGTAAACTTTATATAAATTATAATAACATGATTTTATATTATAATTTATATAAAATGAACCCATTCCAAGTGTAGAATTCAGTGAGTGTTAACAAATATACCTTTATAACTTGTATACTGCAATCAAGGTATAGAACATTTCTCTCACTCCCAAAAGTTCTTTTTTGTCTGTCGCCACTAACCTTGACTCCTCTTTCCCCTGTCCTTATTGCCAGCCTGAGGCAACCATTGGTCTGCTTTCCATCATCTTCAATGGAATTTTCTATGGTTTCATATCAATAAATCATACAGGTTGTACTTTTCCCTGACTGACTTGTTTGGCTCTGCAGACTGTTTTTGAAATTCATCCATGTTGTTGCATATATTAACAGTTCATTCCTTTTTATTGCTGAGTTGGATTCCATTGTATGAATATACCAGTTTGAAAGGGATTGTTGTTTTTTAACATATAGCTATTCAGTTGTTCTAGCACTATTTGTTGAAGAAATTCTTGCCTTAGTATTCTATTGCTGGGAAACACATTGTTTTCAATTCAATGGCTTAATGCAATAAGTACTTGTTCCACTCAATCTCTGTGAGTTATGAATCCACCAGTGTCTTTTCTTGGTGATCTTTTGATTCAGTGTTTCTTTTTTTTTTTTTTAACTTATTTATTTATGCATACAAGGGCTGGGATGTAGGCCAGAGTTGCAGGGGGGTGAGAGGATTCACCAGAGACAGAGTGGGGAGCAGAAAAAGTGGATCTACTAAAATACACACGGGTGAGACAGGAAAGGTCTGCTGTGCCATGTGGGTTATATCTCTGGCCGGGGATCAAACTTGTGTTGCAGTGGCTGCAGATTGTTTCATAGTGCTGAGACTTATTCCCTTGTGCCACCAGGGAGGCCCTGATTCAGTATTGAAGTTGTGAAGCTAACCGCAGCCACTGCAGCACGAGTTCGATCCCCAGCTGGCCAGGGAGCTAAGCCACATGGCTCAGCAGACCTCTCCTGTCTCACCCCCTGCTCCCTCAGCAGTGTATTTCAGTCAATCTGCCTGTTCTGTTCCCCACTCTGTCTCTGGTGAATCCTCTCACCCTCCACACCTCTGGCCTGTACCCCAGTTCTTGTATGCCTAAGTAAATCTTAAAAAAAATGTTAGCCAGGGCTACAGTCATCTGAAGACTTGACTGAGGCTGGAGGGTCCACTTCCAAGATCACTCACTTGCAAATCTGGCAACTGAGTGCAAGTTGTTAGCAGGAGGCTGCAGTTCTTCACCACCTAGACCTCTCCACATGTCATTATGAGTCTCCTCACAAAGACAGTCTTGTCAGACTTCTAACCTACAGAACTATAACATAATAAATTTGAGTTATTTTAAGTCAATTAAGTTTGTAGTAATTTATTACTACAATAGAAAAAGAACACCCTAGTTCATAACAGGCATTGCAACTTCTGCCTTTTTTCTTTCTTTTTTTCTGATAATTTGTTCTGGGGGAAGCCAGCTGCCATGTTGAATTTTTCATTTCAGATGAACTTCTTTTCACATTTAGAAATTCTATTTGGCTCTTGTATCTTCCATTTCTTTCCTCATTATGATCTGTTCATGTTTTCCTTTAATCACCTCAGTATACTTTTTTTTAAAGTTTTATTTTATTTTTTTATGTGTACAAGAACTGAGGTCTAGGCCAGAGGTGTGGGGAGGTGTGAAGATTCACCAGAGACAGAGTGGGAAGCAGAAAGGCAGACTGACTGAAATACACTGCTGAGGGGAGCAGCAAGCAAGAGAGAACTGCTGCACCATGTGGGTTAGCTACCTGGTCAGGGATCAAATTCATGGTGTATTGGCTGGCGATCGCTTGATAGCACTGTGTCTTTAACCCCTGTGCCACCAGGGAGGCCCGCTGTTTTATCATTCTTGTCTGATTGCATCATCTTTGTCATTTCTGGGTCTGTTTCTGTTGATTGATTTTTCTCCAATTTTTTTCCTGTTTCTTGGCATATAGAGTAATTTTTTTTATTGGATGTTATGATGTTACTGTTGAGTATTTGGATTTTTGTAGTCTTCCCTTACAGAGTGTAGCCTTTTTTTTATTATTTACAGGACAATTAAGTTTCTATCTGATTAGTTTGTTGTTTGAGGCTTGTTGTTAAGCTTCATTGAAGCAGGTGTAGAATATATTTTACTCTAGGGCTAGTTTGGATTTATAAATAATGCTGGACTCTTCTGAGAATAGGTCTTCCTTCTCTGGTTAGTCAGAATTCGAATGTTTCCACCCCAGTATAAGTTCTGGGAATTGTTCAGTTACATGCATTTGATATTTCTTGCTCAGCCTCCTGGAATGTAACTCTTTGTATGGTCACATTAGTATTCAGCAAGGATATCATAATCACATGTAAATCTATCACAACCATGCAAGAAAGACCCCAAATGGGTTTTTAAAGCTCTCTTTTTTTTAAGCATACCCTCTTCCATTTTGTTATTCTGTGTAGCAACTTCCAGCTGCCTCCATTTCTATAAACTCCAGTCTCTGTCTCCTCAACTCAGTGAGACGGTCATGTTTTGAATTTACGATCCGGAATGTGCCTCTAGGCAGAAAGCCAGAGCAATTGTAGAACTTACCTCATTGTTTGCCTTCTCTCAGTGATGCCAGTTCTGTGCTGCCGATTGTTCAATGTCCGAAAACAGTTATTTTTATATATTTTGTCTGTGAATTTATGGTAGAAAGGTAAAAATCCATTTCATTTTACTCCATCATGGTCAGAAACAAAAATACTTTGCTACATGGTCATTTGATTAGCATAGATCAGTTTTTGAGAAACCAGTGAGTCTGAGAAAATGGAGCTTGTAAACTTAAAATTTTCTCAACTGAGGTCCTTGCACTAAAATTGGTGTCAATTCAGGAGACCTCTTCTGGACAGCCAAAAGCCTTCCCAAGTAACATCTCACACCCTTATTTCTTGTATAAAATAGTTATTTGACAAATGTTTGTTAAGAAATTAGGGGGGTCTCCCTGGTGGCACAGAGGTTAAAGACAGTGCTATCAAGCTATTGCCAGCCACTGCCACATGAGTTTTATTCCCCAGCCAGGGAGCTAGCCCACATGGCACAGCAGACCTCTCCTGCCTCACCTGCTGCTCCCCTCAGCAGTGTATTTCAGTAGATCCGTCTGTTCTGCTCCCCACTCTGTCTCTGGTAAATCCTCTCACCCGGCACACCTCTGGCCTACACCCCAGTTCTTGGATGCATAAATAAATAAATTAAAAAAAATTAATTACTGAATGAATATAATTAAATTTAAGCATCATTTTTCTAGGATCCAGAAGAAAGGCCAGACTGATTTTGTCCTATCCTAAGAATTTAGTAACTCCTTGATCTGTGAGTCTAATGGTAGAGAAGTTATCTAATCATACTCATCATGAGAAACAAGACTAATTTATCAAAGAATAAATGTTTACCATATTATGGATAAATAATATAATGATGCCAATGTTCTCAGTAAGGAAAAATAACTCACAAAGTAACAATATGCGTAGGTTTGTACTTTACTTTCTAATCCACAAGTAACTATAGGTTATAGGCATAATTGCCTGTGTTCAATTCCCGGTTCCATCACTAACTAGTTGTATGACTATGGGCAAGTTATTTAAACTTGTTGGACCTCAATTTTCTTCATCTGTAAAACGGAGGTGATAATAACATATACTTCATACTTGTTGTGAAGATTAAATAATTTAATAATATATGTGAAAGGCCTTAAACCAGTGTCTGACATGTATAAGAATGCAACAAATGCTAGTAATTATTATAACATTATTTAAAATAATTTTCCTGGATTACATATCTCATAAATAAACTCCTACACATCCTATGTATACTACTTATTTTTTAGGTGATAATACTTCTGACCTAGGTCCAAGGATTTCAGAAAAATCAATTTTGAATGAAAAAAAATGTATGCATGACAGCAATGAACAAATTTATTAAAAATGACCAGCATGTGCCTTTTAAAGTTACTGACAGTCTCTAAACTGAGACTTTTCCTAGCGATTAGTCTTTGTTTGGGGACTGTGACATTGTGGTTATAAAGACCCACCTTCTATTTAAGCGTCCTTTCCAAACTAGAAACTCGAGAAGGTTATTTCTGCACAGACACTATTTTTAGTGTGTGCTCTGGATGCACAAGGATGTGATTCAGGAGAACTGATCCAGTCTCTTTTGTTACAAGGAAGCTGATGTACATCCTTCTACAATTTCTCTATAAGCCAAGTCATATTTACAGATACCTTTAGCATGAGAGGTGGTATAAAGAACATTAAAGCGCTGACCTTCAGTTTGATCAAGTTTTCCTTCTCAAAGAGGTAGGTAGCTCTCCAAGAACCAGCTCTTTAAGGAGATGGGATGTGGAGGAATGTAGGCTAAGGTGATGAGTATCTTCTTGCAGATACATGGGCAAAGGGCAAAGTAAAGGGGCTTCGCTCAACACCCAAAGGCTAATTACAAAGTTCAAGTCAGGACTTGCCCCTGAATGAAAAACATCAAAACATGAATGCTCAGGACCTATTAAAAAACTTTATTTTGGGCCTCCCTGGTGGCGCAGCGGTTGAGGACTGGGTTGTGAGGCTGCCCGCAGCTTCTGCGGTGCCGGTTCAATCCCCGGCTGCTCCCTGGCCACTGGAGGAGGGTCCCACATGGCGCGCAGACCTCTTCTGCCGCCCGCTCCTCCCCTCAGCAGTGTACTTCGGTCCTTCTGCCTGCTCTGCTCCCCGCTCTGGCTCTGGTGGATTCTCTCACCCTCCCAAGCTTCTGACAGTACCCAGTGCTTGTATGAATAAAATATAAATAAATAAATAAATCTTAAAAAAAAAACAACTTTATTTTGAAATTTCAAACTTATGGAAAAGTTGCAAAAATAATTAGTACAAAGGATACTTGCATGCCCTTTATTCAGATTCTTCTATTAACACTTTACTCAATTTGCTTTATCATTTGTACCCTTTCCTCCATTCTCTCTCTCTCTCTCTCTCTCTCTCTCTCCACACACACACACTTCATACAAGCACATACATATGTTTGTGTATATCTTTTTTTTTGTGTGTGTGTATATCTATATATGTAACCTAGCCTTGATGTGACACAGTGTCACTTTCACTGCATTTTATTCATTGAAGCAATGAATACCTAAATTCTGCACAGGGTCAAGGAGTAGGGAAATAGTTTCCAGAAATGTGTGTATGTGTGAAAAATAGTTTATCCTGAACCATTTAAAAGTAAGTCTTATGGTATCTTCCCACCCCCTCCCCACAAATTTCAATAACTTGACAAGTGTTCAAGTCAAGAGAGGCTATGTTAAAGAGGTCCCAGAAGCATCATTCAGACCCGGATTTGATCTAGATGATGAGATCCTAGATTCCAAGCTTAAAATTGATGTTATAATGGGGGCTTTAGAGAAAGGGGGTGAATGAATATAGCAAATGGGAGGAATGAAAATGGTTGTGCCCAGTGGGCACGGAAACATTGTGGCACAGCAATATTTTTTTCTTTTTGTTTTAAAGATTTATTTATTTATTTATGCATACAAGAACTGGGGTACAGGCCAGAGAAGCGGGGGGTGAGAGAATTCACCAGAGGCAGAGTGGGGAACAGAACAGGCAGATTGACTGAAATACACTGCTGAGGGGAGCAGGGGGCAAGTCAGGAGAGGTCTGCTGCACCATGTGGGTAGCTCCCTTGTCGGCCAGGGTTTGAACTTGTGCTGCAGTGGCTGTGGATAGCTGCATAGGTTTCATCTTAACCCCTTGCGCCACCAGGGAGGCCCCTATTTCTTTAGACTATTTTCCCTCTCCTTGGATGTGGGCAGAACTCTGTGACTGCTTCAATGATGACCGCGTGGCAGAAGTGACACTGCATTACATTTACCACCAGATCATAAAAAGTGACATAGCTTAAGCTGATATTCTCCCTGCTCCCGTCTTGGAACCAAGGCGAAAAGCAGTGAGGAAAGAGGAAGCACAGTACAAGTGTAGCTGTTCCAGCTGACAGTTCTGGTTAAGTTCTCAGCCAACCACCAGCATCACCGCCAAGCCTGTTGAGTGAGTAGCTTTCAGATGATTCCTGTCCCAAGCTCTTAAGCCATTGCAGCTGATATTACATGGCGCAGAGGTTAGTGATCCCTACTAAACCTTTGCACAGATTACAGTCATGAGCAAAATAAATGTCATTCTTTTATACCACTAAATTTTGGGGTAATTTCTTATTCAGTAGTAATGACTAGAATCACATGTAGGCTAGCACAGGTACACTCACTTGTGTGCATAAAAATGAAAGTACTAGAATATGATTCCAATTAGTGCTCTGGCACATCACAAGAATGACATCAGTGAAGGATGGAGTATTGAGGATGGAGTCAGTTTTTGTATTAGTGTTTGTATAATATAGATTGGGTGCAGTTAATAAATACAGATGGACCTATCAACTAGAATTTAACTGCTCATCTTTGTTTTTGTTCTATATCCACAGAAACTAGAAGATTTGGGTTAATTTACCACTCTTTTCAGAAAGATTGCCCATGGGGATAGTACATGATCTGAGCCACTAATTTAGAGAATTTGTGTGTGTTTGGGGGCAGGAGGTATTTAACTCTTTATATAAGGATTTCCTTGGAACAATTTTTGGATCTATTGGCTTCTCCCTTAGATTTTTACATGAATTAATTGGGATGTCAGTATTTAATGATGATGTTGACAAAAGTTAGGGCCTCAACAGTCTCTTCTGAGTGACTTCAAGGCTGAAGTTCATGCATAAGTGGAGACCTACTTTCAACCTTTAATTATCATACTTTGGCCATATTCATTCTTTAGAACAAATTTTAACCTCCTGTCAAGTATTGTTTGTTGATAGCTCAAAGACATCACAGCAAAAGAGAAATCCTGACAAAAAGCAACTAAGTTCTTCAAATCTGTCTGAAAGCATTCCTCAAATGCTTATAATTCTTACCAAGTCTTAAAAGTGGGAAATATTATCTTGCTGGCTAATAATGATTAAATGATTTTGATTTTTCAGTAGTTTTGGTACTTAGCTTTGGTTTTATTGGTACAAGAGGCATTTCTTTTTTTTTTTTTAAGATTTATTTATTTATTTATACAATCACTGGGTACAGTCAGAAGCGCGGGAGGGTGAGAGAGTGAATTCTCTGGAGCAGAACAGGCAGAAGGACCGAATTACACTGCTGAGGGGAGCAGCGGGCGGCAGGAGAGGTCTGCGCCCGCCATGTGGGACCCTCCTCCGGTGGCCGGGGAGCAGCCTGGGATCGAACCGGCACTGCGTAGGCTGCGGGCAGCTTCGGAACCCAGCGCTCAACCGCTGCACCGCCGGGGAGGCCCTCCTATCTAGATTTAAAAAAAAATATTTATTTATTAATGCACACAAGAACTGGGGTACAGGCCAGATGTGTGAGGGGGTGAGAACAGTGGCTGCGGATAGCCTCATAGTGCTGTGTCTTAACCCCTTGCGCCACCAGGGAGGCCCCTAGATTTCTTTTTTTAACTTCAGACAAATATCAAACTCTGTACCCTTCTACTCAACATCTCCACCTGGAAATCTAACAGACAACTCACCTGTAACAGATCCATAGCTGAGCTGTGACCTTGCCTGGAAGCCCTGCTTTCCTATTGTCTTTTTCATCCCAGTGATAAAACAATTCTGTACTTCTACTTACTTTGCTAACCAGCTTTTTGAATATCCTGTCAAACATCCCAATCTATTCTATCAATAAATCTTGTTAGATCTTCCTTCAAGATGTTTTCTGGGAGCCAAACTCTCACCCCTTTATTGCTTACTGCCTGGATCGTTGCAATGGTCTCTTACCTGGTCTCTAATGTTGACCCTTTCATCTCCTTTCTCCCCCCCATGCCATGTTCAACACAGCAAAGTAATCCTTTTAAAATGTTTAACAGGGGGCCTCCCTGGTGGCGCAAAGGGTTAAGACGCAACCTGCGAAGCTATCCACAGCCATTGCAGCGTGAGTTCAATCCCCGGGCAGGGAGCAACCCACATGGCGTGCAGACCTCTCCAGCCGCCCGCTGCTCCCCTCAGCAGTGTGCTTCGTCAGTCTGCCTGTTCTGCCCTCCGCTCTGGCTCTGGTGAATCCTCTCACCCTCCCGTGCTTCTGACTATACCCAGTGCTTGCATAAATAAATAAATAAATCTTTAAAAAAAGAAACAAAACTCCTGCTCTTATGAAGTTTATATTTTAGTGGGAAGAAAAAGATAATAAAATAGTAAAATAATGGTAAGTCAGTGAATAGTGAATTCTACGTAGAAACATCTGAGAAGAGAGGCAGTGCTGGGAGAAAAGTTGCAATTTAAAATAGAATAGTCAGAGAGTAAAAATAACAAGGCAAACTCAGAAGGCGATGACAGAACAATTCTGTGGATAACTTAGGGAAAACTGTTCTGGCCACACAAAGAGCATCCCAGCGAGTGTAAGGATCAGCGAGGAGGCAAGAGTGAGAAACAGTAAGAGAAGTGAACAGAAGCAGATCCTCCCTAAAGACTGACACTTACTGTGGAAAACGGTACGCCATTGCAGGCATTTGAACTGAAAAGAGGTCTGTTAAACATTTTTTTTTAAGATTTATTTATTTTTGCACACAAGAACTGGGGCACAGGCCAGAGGTGTGGGGGGTGAGAGGATTCACCAGAGACAGAGTGGGGAACAGAACAGGCAGATCTACTGAAATACACTGCTGAGGGGAGCAGGGGGCGAGTCAGGAGAGCCACTGTACTTTCAGTGCCTAAGACTGAATTTGTTATAGTGAATGAATGGCTAATTTCTTACTTTAAGTCTCCTATCCCCAAGAATTCCCCTTCAATTTGGACTAATACCTCTCCCTGCTCTTGGTTCCCAAAACATACTATATTTATCTTGATCATAGTACTTCCCAAAGGCTTTTAAAAATTTCAACTTTGTATTCCCTAGGTTTTAGCACAGTCCCTTGCACACAGAAAATGTTCAATAATTTTAAAAAGGAACTATTTGCATACCAAATGTTGGGGGCAGTGGGAAGATATTAAATAGGCGTAATTGAGGCACTTGTCGAATTCCTCTTTTTACAATAAGGATTTCCTTCCTCTTTCATAGAAATTCAGATTTGGTTCCCTCTACCCCAGTGATTGAACATATTTGCCAAAAACTTCTTGACCAAATGTTATTTTGTAGCTTTCAAATCCTTTTGGAAGAAAACATTGGGATTTTTAAAAAGTCTGTATCATCAAACAAAAGTTTTTACTAAATCTGGAATCACAATGCACATACTATACATCTAGCTCCACTTCCTAACTTCTTTTAAAACTCTAATCATTTACACCATCCTCATTCCCTCTGTAAATCCCTGAGAGTTTTTTAAATTATACCACAATTATGAGCTATTAAATACCTATATGTAGGTGGAACATCTCTATCAATAATTTTGAACATCAGACTTTATTTTTTTAAAATAGTTTCAGATTCACAGCAGAATTGAACAGAAAATACCTCAATTTCCCAAACACCCCTGAACACTAACAGATGCAGAGTCTTCCCCCATTAAAATAATAATTATTGATCTAACGAAGTTCAGAGTCAAGAAAGGAGGACAATTGGGAAAATAGCAGACTGGTAGTTGAGGGAGAGGAAGGAAGCAGAATAGAAGCATTAGCCAGGTAAGAAAGACTCAAGGCCTGAACTGGAAAAAAAAAAAAAAAAAAAAAAAAAAAGCGAAACTATATTTGAACAGGCAATAGAAAGTACATTTCAAGAGATAACAAGATGATAAAATTTAAGAATTGGCAAAGGCTTGACTGAGTTTAAATCTTTCATATTAGATGAAGAAATCAAAGTCAAAAATATACAGGTAGAGCTGGCATTTTTCAAATATTTAAGGAAGCATATTAGAATGAAAAGTTGGACTTTAGATGACTTAGCAAAGCTATTTAGAACCCAGAAACTAAAGTAAGGCATATAAAATCTATTCAAAACTGGATTATGTCTTTATCCGTATTTTAATTGCTGGTTAGAATTCAATTACAACTTATTCTCAAACTTGTACTTTGTATTTTGCTACAAAAATCTGGCAGTATAGTGCAGTTGCCACATTAGTGGAGATAAGGGAATCAGAGGAGGACCAAAAAGACTCCATTTTTTCTACATCTTTCAGGAGATAACAAGAAAAAGTAGCCACTTGTGATCCTACCCATAAGATCTAGTCCCTAGTCTTTGTAAATAATTAATTTGAAAATGACACAAATATAATTTCACTGCAATTGGGAAGAAGGAGAGAAATATAGGAGTACTGTAAAGAGTAAACATTTGTGGGTCTCCCCGGTGGCGCAGCGGTTGAGCGCTGGCTTGCAAAGCTGTCCCCAGCCTCTGCAGCGGCTGTTGCAGAGGCTGTTCGATCCCCAGGCCGCCGGGCGAGGGTCCCACATGGCGCGCAGACCTCTGCCCGCTGCTCCCCTCAGCAGTGTGCTTTGTCAGTCTGCCTGTTCTGTTCCCCTCTCTGGCTCTGGTGAATTCTCTCACCCTCCTGCACTTCTGACTTTACCCAGTGCTTGTATAAATAAATAAACAAATCTTTAAAAAAAAAAAAAGAGTAAACATTTGCTCACAGATTCAGTGCATAGTGTTAATTGTTTGCCAAGCATGGATTATAGTAATACAAAAAAAAGAAAACCTCTAAAGTAGGCCCTCATTCTGAATGTTTTTCTTTCCCATTCTTAGTTTTATTTTAAAAAATGTATCGAAGTAACATTAATTTAAAATACGATACGGTTTCAAGTATATGCATTATAATTCAACATCTGTATATTATGATCACCACCAAAAGTCTCATTTCCATTCACCACCATATAGTTGACCCCTTATATGCATTTATCCATTCTTTTATCCCCTGTCCCCTCTGGTAACCACCAATCCATTGTCAGAATCTAAGGGTTTCTTTTATTCTGCTTTATGTTTGCTTTGTATCTTTATCTGCCACATACAAGTGAAATTACACAGTGTTTGTCTTTGTCTTTGGCTTGTTTCGCTTACCTCCCCTCAAGATCCACCCAAAAGGCAAGATTGCATCTTTGTTTTTTATAGCTGAGTAGTATTCCATTGTGTATACATCCTACCTCTTTTTTATCCATTAATCCCTCAACTGGCACTGAAGACTGCTTCCCTGTCTTGGTTATTGTGAATAATGCTGCAATGAACATAGGAGTTGCATATATGGCTAGGAATTAGTGTTTTCATTTTCTTCAGATAAATACTCATTCTTAGTTTGGGTTTAGTTATTTGTGAGTCAGAAGTTCTTAGCAGATAGTTCCTGGTGAAGTCTTGCCTATCTTAGACACCTTCAAAAGTATGAAAAGCAAGACCTTTCTGGTGGCACAGGGGTTAAAGTCTCAGCACTATCAAGCTATCACCAGCTACTGTGGCATTAGCTAGATCCCAGGCCAGCTAACCGACATGGCACAGCAGATCTCTTCTGTCTCATCTACTGCTTCCCTCAGCAGTGTATTTCAATAGATTCGCCTGTTCTGCTCGCCACTCTGTCTCTGGTGAATCCTCTCACTACACATCTGGCCTACACCCCATGTCTGGCCTAGACCGCAGTTCATGTATGCATAAATAAATAAAAATAAATCTTTTTTAAAAAAAGAAAAGGAGAAAGGGAAAAGGTCTTTAGCTGCATATGAGAGAATGACATATCTTTAGTCATTCTTCAAATATTTCGTCCAGTTTAAAATGAAAATTAATTTCATTTCCAGCAGGGATTCAATTCTTTGTTGGTAAGATTTGTAATAGAAAAGGCAATGATAAAAATCATCTAAAATTGATATTAATGTTAGCAAGGGTAAGAGGAAATTGGCTTTTTCAGATACTTTTGCTAGAATGCAAATTGGTCCACCTTTTTAGGTAAGTAGTTTGGCAATATACATTAAAACTTAAAAGATGCACACTCTTAGATACTGCAATTCCACCTACAGAAATCCACAAATATAAGAACGATATATGTATTAGGATGTTTATTGCACCAATATTTGTAATATTGAAACACTTGAAACAACCTAATGTTCATCAAAATGTGATTTGTTAATTATATATATTCAATACACAAAATTGGCATTCGATGCATCTGTTAAAAAGAATAAGGCAGATCTACATGTTGACATATTAACAATCTGAGACATACTACTGAATGTGTGTATAAATAGTATAGATATGTATTTTACATGCATGGAAATAAAAAGGGTGTGGTCACAAAACTGGAATAAGACTAAGTGAAGGCAGGAAGTGTGGGCTTTTACTTTACATGTACTTTGTACTGATGAAAAAATTTGCAAAGAGTATGTGTTATTTTAAATGGAAAATAGCTTAAAGTGCTTTAGAGTTAAAAAAATATATATATATATAATAAAAGTGACCACATCCTTATACTGTATCACTACAAGGTAATGTTAGAGGATGCTGACTCCAGCCCTGACATACTGAACGGACTCCACCATCATCTCTGTGCTTCTGAACTCTCAGGTGCCTAGCATTTCACCTTTCAGCATTCCATGAATCACATTTCCTGATGGGAAACTAGGGTGGAGTTGAGGGGCCATGTTGAACTTAAAATATTGAGCCCACATGTGTCCACTTTCTTCTCCATTTAGTGTTTTGGCAGGTGGCACGGCCTGCGCTCTTGAGAGAGTATGGCAGCTGCCACCCTGATCTTGTGGGGGATTCAACCTGGTAGCATGTTTTGAATTTTGGTTCTTTCCTTCTTTCTTAGTCCTTTGGACCTTGCACAACCTCTTGCTGAGAGGTGCTTTGGATTCATCCTCCTGGTGGTGCTGCTCTTAGAACTTGGTAGCTTCCTTTTGGGCCCTTCTGTTTGGGTAAACAGTTGCCCAGGAGGGGATGGTTGAGTTCAGAATTTGATTTGGAATCCTTATTTTGAAATCCTTCTCTCCTTTTCTCCCTCTATTCTCTTTGAACCTCTTACGTATTATATATCTTTGTGCATAGTAGAGCTTGATTGCTTTGCTTTTATGCTCATGGGTGTGCATGTACCCTTAGGATGGGCAATATGGGTTTTTCCCCTTAAATGTTTGGGGTCCTTGGGTACCCCTAAATTTTTCCTGCTCTCAGTAATAAGTCCACAATACTGGAAAATCACTTTTATTATACAGTCATGCTTCATATACCATTGGCCTCATTTTGTGGATATTGAATTATACTTAAATCAGGTGTTTCCCCAACCTTCTTTATTATATCAACCTGCCTGTCTCTACAATCTAAGGTCCTTAAGCAAACAAGCTTTTGTCCTATGTCATTTCTCTGGGAGTACAAGCTGAAAGACACTGTCATTTAGGTTGCCCAACTAGAAGTAGAAATTACATACCAACCTCCCATTCTTCAAATCTTCCTATGGACAACTGTTTCATAAGCATGTAATTATAGTTAAAGCAATGCTTCCCTAAGTGCAACCTAATGCTTAAAGTCAGGTGTCTGGCCAACTCTTCAGTGGGTTAAGTGAAATATAATGAAACTGAACAAACTCAATGATTAATAGAATTCCTTTTAGTATGACAAGTAGACTTAAGATTTTCTACATCATCAAATTTAAGTACTGTAAGTACTGTATCAATTTTAAGTTATAGAGGGATGTTTAACATTTGACTGCCTGGTACTGTGTAATACAAACCAAAAGGCAGCTTTTAATCCCAGCTTAACATTTAAAATTCCCATCAGACATAACTATCTACTTCACTGCCTTCAATAATATGCTTAATTTAACTCAAAGGAGAAATGGTATTTCACACTTTTCTATCTCAACTCACAATTTTGAAAAATATTTAATCTGTGATAAACTATGATAGGATGAAAAATTTTATGTCAGGGGAAGTGAGGTCTGAAACCAAAGAGGGAATTTTTTTTAAGTTCCCTTATGTTAGTGTTGCTCTAAATCTTGCATTATAAAGTTTATATTCTCTTCTTTACTCTTCTTTGCTCTACAGAGTATTTTGTAAAAATTTACTATTTCATTAGATAGTTTTATTTTAACTGTAAGTCCCATCTTTCAAGTGGGGCAAGTATCACAGAGATAAAACAATTCACTTCTAATTCCATTGAAAATAAAATGTGGCTATATATAATCACCCAGGTCTATCCTTTATGCAGCAAGGTCACCTTTAGGTACTGATTATTTAGGTCAGTGATAATGCGTAGGTCTGTTTTTGAACTCGAGGGTCTTTTTCCTCCAAATGTGAACCCACTCTTACATTCACTTCCCATTAATTATGATAATCTCACCACTGGCTGAATATGACTTTGTTGTTTTGTCTGGAGACTTACGTCTACACTAAACTAATAACCTGGAAATTAAGACTCTGAAGTACATTCCCAACCCCTTGATTCATGGCCTTTTAGTAATGAAACTAATCTGAGGTCTTAAAATTAACTGCCTCAGAGTGAACTGGAAAAGGCAGCACCGTGACTAAATGGAAAAGGCAGCCACGCTGCTGATCTGGTCTGCCAGGAAAGGTGAGTGGATAAAGAGAGTGCTACCTTCCTTCTCAGGCAGGGTATATTATAAACTGTTGTCTTTAGGAACGAAAATCCTTCAGTGGTTCTAACTGGCACCTTGAATGTATCCAAATGATTATTTTTCAGAGTTGTTTCCTTATCTAAAAGTTTTACACTGTTATTTTCAGACTAAACAAACTGAATATAGCTAAAAAGCAAGGAACTGCATAACATTGCACCGTATCTTATTTTTGCATCTTTCCTTTTGGGGGACACTTGGCTTGCTTCTACCCTTTGGCTATTGGGAATATTCTACAAACATAATTGCACAAATATCTGTCTCTTATTTCAATTCTTTTGAGTCTATACCCCTATGTTAAATCTGGACAATTCTGACACATGCTAAAACGTGGGTGAAAACTGAGGCGAGGCTGCTAAGTATGCTGGTTACTAAAGGATAAATATTGAGGTTCCAGTAATGAGATACTTAGTCAAATTCATAGGGACAGAAAGACTGGTTGTTGTCAGGTGTGGGCGAGAGGTTAAGAAACAATGTTTAATGAGTTGTTTCAGTTTTGCAAGATAAAGAAAATTTATCTTTTTCTGGAAATGATGGTGATGGTCGCACCATGTCACTAAACTCAATGCTACTGAATCCTACACTGAAAATGATTATCATGGTAAATTTTGTTATGTGCCTTTTGCAACTTAAACAATTTTTTTTTTTTTTTAAAGCAAGGAATGCTGTTACCACTGTTGTAACTCATTTTTGGTGGGGAGCAACTCTCAGAGGGAAACAAGCTAAGCCTTTTACAGAGCAGTTTCCAAATAAATTTACAAGAGGCAGGCTCAGCAGGAGGTGGGTGTCAAGGGCTGGGGCCCTGCGGGTGTGAAAGGAAGCCCAGAGGTGACAGGAAGGGGGAGACAGGACGACCGAAAAGCAAGAGATTCTAAACTTTATCACAAGGTTCCCTTTCCCTACGGAATCTCCTAAGATTAAGAATTCTTTCGTCACAGGAAACCCTTGACATTCTCCTTTCCTTTCACTCCCTCCTAGTTAAACATTTCCTTAACGTTAGTACTTCCTTGCCTGCTCGCCCCTTTACTCTACTGAACCGCGCCCTTCAGACCCCGGCACC